>NC_134175.1:54345170-54645170 GCF_964188355.1 Buteo buteo
GGGTTTCCATTTACTGTTTATCAGAGTTCTTCTTGGATCATGGGGGTCTATGGGGGGGTTGTTCTCCTGGTTTGTGCCTATGGCTGGGACAGTATTCGGAAGGTTGTGGTGTAGTTCTGTTGGTTCCCTGCTATTCCTGTTGTTTATGTTTTTTGAGGCCACAAATGTGGGATTGGTCCATTAGGTGGTGTTGCATTTAGTGAACAGTTTTTTAGGAAGGTCCTGGAGGAGCAACTGTGCACTTTCTCCTTTCTTGGAATGATTTGTGTCTAGTAGCTGTCTGCGATTCCGTAGTATCCTAACCGTTTTTCATTTATAATGTGCTTTTTTTCTGCTTCAGTAGAATACGTTACTGTTTAAACATGTTCCAGCATCACTGAGGATATGATGTCCTCATAGGTTGAAGCCAGTATGGTTGGCTTTTCTCAAGGTGTGCTTTTTTGCTCTGAAGATCTGTTGTGTCTTAGCAGCATGGGTATATGAGTGACAATAAGCAAAAGCTTGTTGTAAAATTAGGAAAATAAGTGATTCAAAAGAGGAATTTCTGTGGTATGCATTTTGGATTTTTGGTTTTTTAAGTCATACTGCTCTTAGATTCTGAGTCGTGAAAGCCCTATCTTTGTACCTCTCCCCACAGTATCTGCGATTGCTGTCAGGAAAATATAATAATAAGAAAAATCAGAGTACTGCTGTACCAAAAATTGCTAAGATAGAGTGGTGCATATATAGAGACTGTAAAACATCTTTCAAGTTACTGTCATGATCAAATAGTCTCAATTTATTGATTAGACTTACACCAGCAGTGTATTTAGCCCTATCTAATTCTCTCCCATGGCATAATGTTTCATATACAGTAGAGAAGGGTAAATTAAAGTCAATTAAAAATTCAAAAGTCTACTAAGAAGACAGTGAATTAACCACTGATTGTTTGTGCCACGGTAAAAGAGAAAAACAGAAATTAGGGAATTGTAGGTGGACTTACTAACCCTGAAGGGCAGGAGGTAATTTTTGTTTGTTGTTCTTGTCTCTTGCACCCCCTCACTAGCATTCCAGCTGGAATACTTACACAAATTCCAAATTACAACCTTGGTAACGTGTCTAGTAAAAAAAACTAACAAGAATGCCAGTATTTTCTAACTATAGTTAGCTGCATTACCGTGCTACTTCCTTGCTTTTCGCTTACGTTCAAAGGAAAAACTGGAATATCACAACAAGTTTCTCTGTGGATTCTTCAACAATTTATGAAGCAAACTCACATGTACGGTATTGGATAATAAATAATAATACACCTAATGCTAAATCTGTGTTTAAAAACAGCTGTTGTGAAAGTTTTTAATTTCTGAGAGAACAGAGAAAGAATATCCTTAGCCTCTTGATTTCTACTGAAAGTGAATGGGAACTCAGTAATTTAGATATCTTGGTGTTTCAAAAAAATGTCATATGTGATTATAGTCTCTAAAATATTTAGTCTTTTTATTTTAAATATATACTTAGGTGGTACTTTTTAAGAACGGTGTGTTACAGCTAGCTTTCTAAACCTTTGAAGCTGCTTTTCTAGTTCCCAAGATTTTAAACCAATAGTTATACTCCTATAATAGTTGCAATGGACTTCAAAAAAGAATATGAAGTTACAGTTACTTAGTTTTTAATTTCCATCTTGACTTGATGAAACTAGAGTTGTTTCCTTAGAATCATTACCTGTTACTATGAATTTTGTTTGAACAGAGAGAACTTCTGGAAAGTGGTAGTTTAGTTGGTGTCAGAGGAATAAGAGAGTAAGTCTTATAGTTATTAAATGTTAAGAAAAGTTTGAATCTAGCATAGCATTCTTCAAGGATATTTATCATACATAGCCCTCGTGTGGTACTTGTGAGGAAAAAAGTATGGCTAGGAAAAAAACCCCAAATAATCTTAAATATGTGCACCTTTGGAAATAGGGAATTAGACTTTAACATTCAGGCATGTTTGGTTTTCTTGTCTTCCATGCATACTTCTAAAAAAAAGAGACCAGTAGTTAAATTTACAAAAATATTATAACTTTTTTTCAGTGGGTTAGGTTTGTTTTTTTCCTTCTGACACAGTGTGGAAGTTCGTTGTATACAGTTAATGCTGCTTGTAGTGAAATGTGGTTGGAGAACAGCTGTTAAGAATTGAAGGCAACAATTGAATGAGAACAGAATGAACAAGAAATGTGGATCTTGTAGAGCCACATTTATCTGAAGTGTTTCCTTACTGTAAGAAAATAAACCTGTTATGAGGGATTCACATCTGAAAAGATATTACTTCTCCTTTGTTTGTCTTTTCTTCTAGTTGTACTTTGGGTTCCAGTACTTCAACCGTGCTGCTTGTTGCACGTGGACTTGTTTAAAAAATGTTCTGGCATTCTCTTTCCTCTTTCCATCAGTTTTGTTTTGCTATTTCTTATCTTTGGCCATACCAGTTCAATTTCAACAGTAGTTCATGTAAATTATTGAGCAATACCCTAATTTGGATATTAAAAAAAGCTGTAGTTAGTTGTTAACCTTTGTTTTTCAGCTCTGTTTCTGTTATCTGACTAGGAAAAACCTAGCACTTTCAACATATATTTCTGCTGTCTTTGAATCATTACTGTGAGCAATATATTTTTCTGTTGTTTTGAAAATACAGTCTTGATGTAGCTGAAATTGCATTTCCTGCACCAGCAAGAAATTTCTGTCTTTTGAGTGTATTTCCCTGGTTTGATGTGCCACTTAGTATGTTGTGAACCAATAGCTTGTTTTTTCCCTAGATTAAAAAAATCACCATTGCTGTTAAATTGCACATAACTGGACCTGTTGGTTTTAAAACAGAAAGATAAAGCTTAGACTGGCCATCTATGAGTGTACTTTCAGTGATCCACCTTTTAATTGAGTGTAAGGGGTAACCGGACTAAATTCCTCCTTGAACTAGTTCAGTAAAGAGTATTTTCAGCTGGTCTTGACTTTCAGGATATCACAGTGATCCTAAAATACCTTTTCAGCTGTAAAAATAATTTTATCTTCATAGGAAATTTGGTTTTACCTCTAAGGATGAAATCTGAAAAGTACTTACTGTCTTGAAAGTAAGGTTTTTCTTCCCCCTTGCTATGTCTATTACAGTAAAATAAAATCTCGATTACTTGTATATTTAAATTTTTCCAGTGGCTATCTGGATTCTGTAGTGGAGGGTGCACAGAAGGACAAGTCATGCTGAATTGTTGCTGGCAGATGTATTTTCCTATGTTAAATACTTGTATTTCAATGCAACTCTATGCTTTTTATTTTGGTATATCACATAACAGATGACAAAATTTTATTTTTAGCAGGTGACTCCTGCCCAGAGAATGCCTTGCAGGTTATAGCAACATCTGGCCACAATGCAGATTTTCCCATTGGCAATCAGCCAGTCTCTGAGGACACTTATAGAATGAACTTGACTAAAGGAGTCTCAATGTCGCTGCCATCTTCACCTCTGCTGCCACGCCAGTCCTATTTGATGCAGTCAAGATCAAACAAAAAGTCTCCAGGTAAAATGAAACTGATGAGCAACTAAAATCTTCACAGCACCTTAACTTAGTTTTCAATACACTTTGTATAAAGTAACACAGTAAAATCACGTTAATCTTTTGCAATAAGAACAAGAGCAGTGAATGCTTTTTGCATGTTCCCAGGGCAAAAAGGTAATTGGTGATTAAATAGAATATGTTATTTCATATAGCAAAGAATTATTCTAATTGGTATTGCAGATACCTATATTGAATTGTCTGAATATGTTTAAAACCTGTTATTTGTGATTAGTATATCAGTTAGGTAGAAGACAGTGCAAAAACCTTTGTTTATGCATGTTAGTGACTGTGTAAGAGTGAATGTTGTTTGTGGCTTTTAAGTTCATTTATTTTACTCATATCTACATACATAAATGTATTAGTAGATAGATTGCTGCTGAAGTTGGGACAAGAAGCTTGTTAATTTTCAGTGGTTGTGTCCTTAATAATGACTGTGTACTTATGTGTGAGCCTTGCTAAATAAGGTCCTCCATCTGGATCTCTTTTTATCAGCATTCTGTACATATAAATCATTCCAACACGCTAGCATCACTTAGGTCCATTCAGGTCAAAGCTTGAGCTTCAAGTGAAATTGTCCATGTTCCTCTTACTTGTGGAGACACTTAACAGTTTTGTGGTTCTTTGTTGTAAAGTTCATAAGATCTAGGAACAAAGTGTCAAAAGTTGGTTTTTGTCAGCACTGAGAAAAGTCTTGGTTAATGACTCATTTTACATAAAATTAAGGAAGAAATGTTACTCAAAGAATTGTCACAGGATAGTAAATACAATTTGTAGAAAGTATTCTTGGTTTAAGTTGCCTATCAATATTTACTTTTTCCTTTCAAAATTAAAAAATAATAATCTCACTTCATGTTTAAATAATTTTGGGTTGGTTTTGACAGTTCATGTAAAAATTTTGAGCCACACAATGGTATTTTGTTTGTTTTGTCTGTTATTACAAGTGATTTGTGTGGTAAACAATTTCAAAAGATAGGGTGAAGTCCTTGTAATGGAGAAGGAAATGGTATTTTTGCCAAAGACTTAACTGAAGGTCAGGATCTAACTCTTAGTTTTGTTACTGTTGGTAAAACTTAACTGCATTCTAGGTGCATTTGAGATAATATCTTACTAACCTCCCTACTCCGTGGTTTACTTTAGTGACATGCATTTTCATAAGGAGAGTATAGGCTGCTAACTATTTCTCATGCAGAAAATGTGTAGCAGTTGACAAATTTTGACTGAAAAGCCATATTCACAATGACTTCAAAGTCATTGCACTGTGATATATAGCCAAAGAAAAAGATTTCTTAAGATTATGAAGTGCTGCGAATGCATTGGCATTTATGTGTCATTATTTTGTACAAATACCTAAGCAGGTGATAGGATGCTGATGGAAACATTCTGTGCTGTTCGTTTGACTTTCAACAAACTATAGCTGATGGAAGATCATTTAATATAAATTATCTGTCTATACTGGGGCAGGAGTAAGAGAGAGAGTATACTAATGTACTGATTTCAAAGCACTCTGAATTAGTAGCTTACAAATAGCAAGTTGAAGATTTTTCAGGGTATGGTGGATGAAAGAAGAAAGGATTGCATGGAAAGTTAAAGTAGTATTCTGAAGTTAAGATGTAGTGATGAAGTTATCTAACCAGTGGTAGAACAAAATTCTAATTCCAGTCCTCAGTTTACAGGTGAAGACAAAGCAAGTACTTAGACATGTATTTTTCAATGTAAATAGTATCACTAATATTTTTTAAAGTCTTTGAAACTATGTAATGGAGTAGAGGAAAAGGTTGTCCCTTGACACATGTAATCATTTGTTCTATCTTTGGTTTTGTTCTGTAGTTCTGTTTGTATAACCCAGGCATGTCAATGGTCATACACATATAAGGTGATATCCTTGCATAACTTACTTCCTTGAAATAAAATTCTATTTAGAGTCTACTAGACTGAAGCAATATACTGTGTATATAATCAATGGTAATTATGAACGAGTATATTCACTAAATGCTACCCAGGAGTTTTTCATTACTTTTTATTGAGTCTGAGTAGTTTTAGTTAAAAATTTTGGTTAGTAAATTAAAAAAATCAGATTTTCCTGACAGTGTGTTTCAGGGTTATAAATTCAAAAATAAAAGTTGTAGTTAACCAATATTTATTTGCACTAATGTTCTTGAAAACATCTGTATTTGAGGGCTTCGTAGTCAGTACATTACCACTTTTCTAGCAAGTTTGTCTATACTCTAGCTTACATTTATCTAGTCCTGCATCTATATTTGCTGATTTAAAAACAGCTACTTAATTATGCTTACATGATCAGTGAATAAAAATAGGTTTTCCTGGTTAAATAATTTTAAAATGATGCATGGAAGAACATTCTGCAGTAAGAAATGCACTGTAAAGTATTTTAAGTTTTTGTGTAACTGGTATTAACATTCAGACTCTTTCACAGGATTAGACTCTAGTTGGTGATCTCTAGAACAGAAAAATCTTCAATGTAAATTAATTAAGCAACGAGTTGCTCTTACTGCTTTTCCTTTCATTGCCCTTTCTGCATATTTCCAAGTGGGTGTTAATCTGTGGCTTCAGAGGGGTATTTTTGGTTTTGTTTTTTGTTCTAATTTCACCTCTGTGCTTGGCTTCACTACTGCCTGAGCAGCAAGTATTTCTGTCTATTGTCATTTCTTTAAAACGTGTCAGCATTTTGGGTAGGACTCGAGCAAACTTTTTCCTTTTATAATTTCTTCATCCACTTGCAATCTAGTTATCCATCACATAAAACTGTTGAAAAACCAGCATTTTAGTTTCACCAAAAGTGATTTAGTTAATGAGGGAAGTATGTTTTATACTCAATTTCCTACCTTTTTAGAAAGTTGCACACTCACAGATAGATGGTGCTTGAAAGAAAGCAGATTCTTTGACTGTATCTTGTTAAGCAAAAGGTATTGCAAATACTTTTAACATCTTAATAAATGTTGGTAATTTACTATATCATTTAGCAGTAGTACCATATGAAAAAGAGCAACAGCAACAAATAAAATATAAGACCAGTTTGTAAATTTACATTCAAGCAATGTATAAATTAAAACAGAAACTGTTTAATTTATAATTTAAAATATTGGAAAAGTACTTATTTCCCCCTTCATGTCAGGCATATTCTTACTTGCCTGAATGTTTGCTAATTTTGAAGGTTATTTTACCTTCTGGGTTGCTTCGGGGTTTTTTTGAGTTTTATCTAATTTTTTTTTAATTAAAAATGCGATGGTAGGAAAAGGATGTTATGCTTGAAATTATTTTCCCTGTGAATGTTGTATACCTCTTTGTAGTTTTCTACTCCAGATGACTCGGAGAATAGAATGCTTCTGCAAGTATGGATTAGCCACAGAGGTACTATGGGGAGCGTGGTGTTTTTGTTCTGTCCCTTTAGACTAAGAGGATTTTGTTCTGTCATAGGCATATTTGTTCCATGAATAATGTAATTATAATTTCTCAGGTTTGGACTCATCTCACTGGGAAAAGCACTTAGATACCTCTAACTTGCTAAACATTAAGGTATCTGTTCAGAACAGATTTGGAAATTGCTAGTCTGGGGACTCCCTGGGTGAACACAGGACTTTTTGGGTTTGGTGTCTCTTTGAAACTGCTATCCTGATCTCTGGCATCCCACTTCTCATTTCCTTTCCCTCGTCTGCTACCCCTCTAGGTAGGGCTTCAGGCTTGAGACTGAACTGATCAGTCCTCATATGCTAGGAGACCAGTATGTTAGCACTGTTAGGTATTTTATTGTTCCTATCACAGTGGGCAGGCACGATGACAAATGTACACAACTGAGAGACGTGTCTTGGCTGCAGCGCATGTGTGGTCATAGCTGCTTTTTTGCCCATCCATCTGCAAGTAGGTCAGCCACTAGAACCTCATAACACATAGGCAGGCAAAACCACGGGAGAGCAAGCTGAACTTCTTCACTGGCACACGGAAAGCTGCACAATCCCGTTTGCACAATCTGCTGTGAGTGACATTGTGTTTTAATTATTTGCATAGGAGGTGGGGGAGCTTTTTCTTTTGTGGGAAGAGCTTGGAAGAATACCAGTGTTTCTGGCCCCAGTTCAGTCCTCAACTCTAACTATAAAAGGAGGGAGGAGAGAAACTATATCTTAAATTACTAAGAAGCCTAAAATTATTGGCAGAACTAAAGCGACTGGTTCATTTGGAGTCAAAAGCTTCCTTAATGAAATAGTTCATTGAGGAGGAGGTGGGTAAACGAACAGAAACAAACAGAATGAGGAAAAAGTCAGCAGGACAACTCTGGGAAGGGGAGCAGTAAATGAAAAATTGTCACAGTAAGTTGAGTTTCTTCTACTATAAAGCTAGAATGAACATTGCTTGGATTGGTAATCTTACAGGTGTGCAACTAAATCAATATTCATGTTCTTAAAGAGCAATAGTTGATTGTATTCTGATTTAGGAGAGTCAGCTAAAAGAATGAAAACTGATTTATAGAGGAGGTTCCAAAAAATTGGTTGTTGGAGTTTAAGGTGTTAATGAAAGATACTGTTGCTGCCCTTGAAGTAAATGTTTACTGACTTAAATTATTGATACTGTCATGCCTGAACAGAGAAAGAAAGCAGCTTTCCTTTTAAAGACATCAGTGAATATCAAAGATGACTGCTGGAAGAGTCTTCCATAAACGTGCAGTAGAACTTCTAGTTAGTTTTTAAATTAAACTTCAATTAAAACTTTTAATTAAAATAATCTGCATACCTGAAACTTGAGACTAGACTAGGTAAGAGAACTGGTTTCATCTAAGGCTTCAGTTTTGTGCACCGATCTTGAGAACACTGGGAAGCAGTTCCTCTTGCACGCACTAAGCTATCCAAATGCAAGGTCCTGCACCAGGGTCGAGGCAAGCCCCAGTATCAATACAGATACAGATTCATTTAATGCTGATCAGAGGGAAAGCCAGTTTGGAGGACTAGGAAGGAGATGCACAAGTTACAATAACCTTGTGGAAAATCAGCTCTTCTGCAGTCAAAAAAGCATTAAAAATTACGAGGAAATCAATAGGTGATAAACAAAAAAAAAGTATAATTATGGAATTGTATAAATCTGTACTTTGTCTTCCTCAGGAAGATACTGGTGTAGCTCTGGTGTTACCAACTTTAAAAATCTACAACAGAGGTAGGAGAGAGCTAGAGAAGGGCTGCAGGAATGACTAAAGGTGTGGAATGGCTCTGAAGGAGAAATTCTTTAAATAGATTTGGCTGGTATTTTTCTGTGTGGAAGACAGACAATTGGTGGGAAAAGGAGACAGTATGATTACTATTTCATGCAGTGTTGGGTTAACTTGTGGATGGTGCAGATTGTTAAAGAAAGGCTGGGATAAATTCTTGGAAGGAAAATCCATCTTGAACTCTTAGACAGAAAGTGACCACTTCTGACTCAGGAAACGTTAAGCCACTTAACACAAGTCAGGAAAGGTGTACCAGGGAAGTATGTTTTCCCTAACTTAGATTCTTCTCTGCTGTTTGCTGCTGATAAAATACTGTCCCAGGTGAACCTTTTATCAGACCTGATTCAGCCATCTTACACTTTTGGAAAAGAGCTTCCATTGTGCAGGTACAGTTCATGTTTAAATGGGTCTTTTCATCCATGGATTAATTCATGTGTCCTATTCTAGATTAGTGCATGAAAATAAAGTTACTATGAATTTTCCTAGTTATTGCAATGCCATGTATCTGATTTGCAAGTACCGTAAGTCACTTCCACGTTAGTTTATGAGGAAGAAAATGCAATAAAGGGTCTCTTCCACAGCTTAAAGGGTGAGTGTTAAAAATGCATCCTGAAGATAGCTCCGTTCTGATCTGTTTTACATGACTGCTACATGTTGTTCAGGTTCTCTTAGAATGGTTGCTTTTTGTTGTTCAACTTTGATACATCTGATGATACTTCTGCTTACAAATGACAGATTTGGACTGTTGTCTCCTTAAAGAATGTGATTCTGTTTCAAAGGAATGTATTTTTAGCTGCTTTCACCAGGACCAGTGCCCTTTGTTTTTGTTATGAAACAGCGTCGAAAGAGCACCCTCTGGTGATAGTTGGTAGCTAAGCTATCTATTAGTTAAAAAAATGTAATCGTCTTATAGTCTTTAGGTGGAGATACAAACATACGTTCATATATGACTTACATTCCCTGCCCAGTATTTCTTAGCTAAGGAATTAGGTTATCACCATATTCCCATATTCCACTTCTAGGTGGAAATCTGAAAGAACAGGTAGGTTCTGTAATGAAAGGCCTCAGAGCTCTGGTAGAACCAGATTGTACCTGGTCCATAATCATGTATGTAGGCCTGTGATGTAGCAGGCCATGCATTTTCAGCTCAGTTGCAGTGTGCTGGGGTGGTGTGTTACCCTGGGGAGCCTAAGGCCAAAATGGAGAGAGTTGCAACTTGTCTTTAAAAGCAGTTGTCAGCCTTAAAGTGGTCATGAAAATGAGCAAGAAATCAATGTCGCTTTTGGAGACTTAATGTTGCATCTGAGACTGCTGCCAAAAGGAAGGATGGGACACTTTGTGTGACTGCAAGTGTCATAGCCTAAATATACTGCGGATTTTTAATAAACAAAGTGTGGGATGTCTCGGAGAACTTCGGCGTGCCCTTGAATTTTGAGCCAAGTAGAAGGTTGCTATTTGAAGACCCAAACTGAAGACAAGAAAATCACCTTATCGAGGGTGATGTCGTATAGTTAGCATCAGTCCTGCAGGTCCCTCTCCAGTGCTTTCTGAATGGGGTTTACTTTGCTAGTAAGGAAGATTGCAGACCAGAAAAAGGAGGAAAACTTGGAAGCCTGAAGTGCAAGACCTAAGTCACATACTAGCAATAAGAAGGAAGAGTGAAGGGAAGCCAGCCTACTGGAGTTGTTTGTAGTGTGCGGCTTAAACACCACATACTAATAATAACTGGCAAGCCAATTCTGTTTTATTCAAATACTGTGAGCACTTTCAAGTAATGTAGGTAGGTAAGTACTTCTCCTTTTGTTACTGGTGTGAGAGGAAGAAAGTGAGACCTGAAGGGCTGCAGTGGCAAAGTAACACTTAGCAAGGCAGTAGCACAGTGAGGTGGTTATACGCTAGGACTGAAACTCAGTTTGTGCCTGTGTTGTTGTTTGGGTTTTTTTGGGTCTTTTTTTTTCTCTGGTTCCAGTATGTTACAGGCTATTTTATTTTAAAACTGTTTTTTGTTGTTATTGAGGATGTATTATCTACTGGAACTCTTTCGTGTCATGAGACTTACGCTTCTTCTTGATAAGTTTGTGAACTTTTGTGGGAAGGAAGGATCTTGCTTAATAGCTTGATAACTAAGCTGCTTTCTCTGTTTTTTTGGCTTGGTTTCCTTAGGAAATGAGAGAACCAATCTTGCTGTATAACTCTTTTAACAGATGAATTAATCTTTGTAAAACCAGCTTTTCAATCTGGCACTTCATTCATGATATTATAGTTCCTACAGAAAAGAATACTTACCCAAAATCTTTTTTCACTCCTTTCTTTTTAGAAATGCATGATTTCTCAGTCAAACAGTATCTAATGTGTTATTCTATAAGATTAAGGGATTGAAAGACTATAAACTGTAATTTAAAAACCTTTTTAATACCAGTTTGAGTTTTACATGAAATCCGTGTAAGCTACAGTATGAATTTTAAGTGCTTCCATCAAAAACATTGCTTTTTAAAGATTCCTTTAATATTGTAGCAGGCAAAACTCATGAAGATATATTGGTTAAAAATGGGCATATCATAGGCTTGTAAAATCACTGTGTGAGCTTATGAACTGTTAAGACATAGGATTCATTAACAATTGTTTTGTGCTAGGTCAGTGATTCTCTAACCAGGTATCAGTATGCTACTGTGATTATAATGATTAAGTCAGGGAAGTTTAAAAACCATGGCCACAAATTTGTCATCTTTACCACTGATAGTTGGAGTGGGTGACTGAGCACAGCTGCTTTCTTTGTGGAAGCATTGCTGATCCAAGATGTCCTGAGGGGAGGAAGGACTGAATTCATTCAGCAGGTGAATAGGCAGTTCAGTTTAGAGGAGGGGATGGGACATTGAGGATGTGTTTACACAGTAGCATAGCTAACTGTTGCTCCAAAGATGTATTGTGAACTGCCCTTGCTTCACATAAAACTGCCTCTAGCTTTCTTGGAGCTTCCTGGCCTCAGCTCTGGCCGTCTTTGGAAGCACTGGTCAGTGCTCAGATGCAGAGTTCTGACACTCCGCAGTTACAGTGTGGACACGCAACATTTCCTGACCTGCTGCTGTTTCACTTCTCATTGACCGTAAGTTAAACTGTTTGTAAAAGGCCTTCCATCGCCCAGTCCCTAGTTCTGCAACAGGCAGAGTCAGAAAGTGAAATGACTTGAAAATTGCTAAGTTTCATAATAATAAAATCCATGTTCTGCGGCAGTGCTGTAGGTCTGCTTCTTAAAAGGCTTATTGGTTTTGTGTACTGTGTATCGTTTATTGATTGTTTTCCATTCGTAAAAAAATGAACAAGGAAAAAAGATCAGCCTTATCAGTAGCTTATTGCTGAGAGATATAAGAAGTAACTAGTATTTGAATTCATCGCCTGATTAAAAAAAAAAAAAAAAAAAAGAAGAAATAATGTGACCATGTAACTGTGTAACTGTAAGTTCAGGATTCTGTGGAGTATCACAAGAAAAGTTCTTCATGAAATATGCCAAGTTCTCCAAGCTTGCTTTTGAGACTGATTTTATTATTATTATGAATAAAATAATAAGAGTAATATGCAAACTTGCAAGATGCAAAAGTGGAATGCTGCTGGTAGAATGGTTTTCTCTTGTGCTTTGTCACTGTGGCCTGGTGTACGTATTTAAAAATCACTTGGCTGCAACATGTCAGACGTATTTTCAAGTGAGGAAACCTCCTTTCTTACTCTTACAATGATGTTGCATGATAGAGAGAACCTGAGATCATAGCTCTGTAATAAAACAAGAGATTGTATTTAAATAAGAAGGGAGAATCACTGTCTGTTGCTAAAGCTGGGGCACTCCACAAAAATATCTCTGTTTCAGCATTTTGTTAAACATAGCAACTGATTGTGTTTCTAGGGACTTCCAGCTAATACTTATGTTCTTCTGGATGGAACATTGCAATCGCCTTCTGCACCTCAAGCTCACTAAAACTTTGAAAGTTTCAAGTGGCTTTGTTACACACATTGCAAGAAATTGGGATTGTCTTAATGAAAATTTAGGACAAAAATTTGGGTTTGAGTTTTCAGTACCACTGACGATGATGTTTCTGTTCCCTGTGCCATTTAAGTACCTTAGCTTTCTAGTGCGTAACTTTACAAGTTAGCCTGTTCATGCTTTTCCAAAACTTAGTGTTGCAAATGCCTTTATTGATACAAAATTCTGTTGACATACTTTTCAGGATGAGGATAAATACATGGTGGAGTTTCAGTTCTATGATGTATTGCGCGTCAGCTTAGTGGTCTGCCTGCCAGTACTATCAGTTGCTGAATTAAGATCGGAATTTCACCCAGTGTTTGTAGCACAAGCAGATGTTTGCTGATTCAATAGTACCAGTACACTTTTTCTGCTAAACCTTTAGAGGGCAGCATCGTTCCCCTTCTGTTAGATAAGTTGTGTAGTTAACATTTCCTGTGGTTGCTGCTAAAACATATTTAGCAAAGAATAGGATCATAAACAGCCTGAAACCAAAACATGAAGCTAAAAGTGAGAGTAAAGAGTGAATCAGTTTAATTTTTGAAAAGTGCGTGTGTGTGTGTGTGTGTGTGTGTGTGAATACACAATTCTTCTTAATACTGAAGGTGGTATGTTTGAACTTAGTATGTACGGAACTGAGAATGCTGGTGTTTAATGAAACCATTAGTAGCCACTAATGTTTTCTTTTGTTTTTTGAACTGCTCTTCATCATTCCTTATGATCAGGGCATGTGTCAGTATTTGGAGAAAGTACGCTGTAATATAAAGCTTCTTGGGTTTGAATTATTTAGTGTGTTGATGTTGCAAGCTGTCTGCCTGTAGTCTTTTTCTCCTAGCTTCAAAGATGCTGATAACAAAATTATCATCCTATTATAATGGAAAATAAAATCTCTGAACCGAGAAGACCCATTGAATGTTCTCTGAGTTTGAACATGAAAAAGTCACTCACTACATATACAGAAAAATTTTTTGGGTTTGTCACAGCAAGCAGATTGGTTTTGTTTTCCAGCAGGCTTTTTTACTCCCAAAAGCCTCACTAGTCTTTACTGTAGCAGCTGTGTGTGTAAGAAATAATTCCTCTGCTTTTTTTGCGTCACGTAGGATAGACACTGTACATATGAAACCTGAGGTCTATCTGGAAAAAATTAGATACACTCAGCTTATTCCCATTGCAGGTCCGATCAGGAAGCCCAAGTATGTGGAAAGTCCTAGAGTGCCAGGTGAGGCAGCTCTACCTCTGAGAAGAGGATCAGAGCAAGGAGAATCCAGTCAAAATGGTAAGAGTCTGTTCAGTGGTACTTTATTTGGTATAACAGCTGTTCATTTCAGAGTGATACAAAGGAGCCTGCATAATAAGGAAATCTGATTCTTTATTTGTAAGAATATTTTGCAGATTTAACATGCTCGTGGTAAGGAGGAGATTCTTGCCGTTATACTTACGTGGTCTTTATAACTGTCTCAGATCTTGGAGCTGTGCATGTACTGCAGGCAAAATGATGTCCAAGTGTTGTTGATTACTACATATGCCAAAGGCCTACTAGAATTTTTCTGAATTTGTTTTTAAATTAAATTGAGTCCAAGTGTGTAGCTCTGCACCAGGTACAATGCTTCATTTTAGAAATTTTGTAAAAGCTTGCTCAATAAGAAGGCAGTAACTGTAGACTCTTGTGTTGGCAAAGCTGGGAAAAGCTACCTCCCTGGAGTTAATTGGTATTCTTGGAAAGTTTCATGTTTGTTAAATTTGACTAGTGCATAACAGAGTGTGGCTTTGACAGTGAATGTCATGGTCAAAGCAGAATGACCCATATGTTGGTCTATGACTACGTGCACTGTAACGTGAATTTCATATGCCTTGTATTTTTAGTTTAATTTTTCAGTCATTAAAGTCATTGCATGTAACTGATGAGCTTCCAGCTGAACAATTGTTTTGTTTTGTTTTGCTTCAATTTTAAAGAAAGCTACAGTTATAAAAGCCAATGCTTTCTTTTTTAGAAAGCCCCTTATTTTTGATACTTATTAGTGAAAACAGAACTCATTGTAATTGTTTTCACCATCTTCTGTATGCCCTATTTGATAGGTTACAGTTACCCTGCTCCCTCTTGTGCCTCCACCTTCAAAGCCATGTTAGTGCTGGCATTAAAGTTCTATGTCCATCTGGGAGAGCATGTATTCCTCATCTCCCTAATCTGAAGGTGACCATCTCATGATGATCCTCTTTTTCACAGAGTTGTACTCCCAGACAGCGAGACTGCTGGAGGTCAAAATTAAACTCTAGTGTTTAAGGATTAAACAGTGATTGCTGGGTTGAGCACCTTAGACTTTTGGCTTTCATCTCTGTTTCTGAACTGAATTTGGTACTATGCCTAACACTTACTCAGACTTGTCAAAGATTAAGATTGAAATACAATAGTAATAGGGTTTTGTAACCTTGATAGAAGAATGAAGAGGTTGATTTCACAAACTCTGTAATTTCCAGTATTGTAATTTTAAAGAGTAATTGTAACCCTCAAAATGAAAATATGACAGAGAAAATATGTTTTCCAGTGAAATATTCTAAGACCTGTCAATTTGCAAAATATTCTGAGATACAGAAGTTTTTGTATCTGCTTTCAAAAAAGACACCATTTCATACACTTCCTCCTTTTGGGATTAAGTGAGAATCAGGTAATTCGATCTTCCAGAGTAAAACTTTAAGCTGTCTGCAAAATTAAGAAATAAGTGTGTTCAAGTAGGCATTGAGCTGGAGTGAAAAAAAGGATGGTTGACTAGTAAACTACTCATATTTGCAAACCGTGGGGTTTATGTCACTCGAAGTGAAACATTGTTGAAGTAATGCTTACTGGTCAAGCTGTTCCGTTAAAGTAATTGTTTTCTATGTTTTTCTTACAATCTGCAGCTTGGGGAAAAATGTGCTATTTATTGCAAATACCACTGAATCTCAGCTGTGTCTTATGTGGTTAGATACCATATGCTCTTGATGAAGAGTGAATACTGTCCTGATGCTCACTTGGCTTAGTGGAGCCGTAAAGGAAATAACAAATTAAAAGGGGCGGTTCAGCCTTTTTTTTTTTTTTTTTTATTTCCTTTCCCCCCTGCTCTGCTTGTTGATAGTGTAGAAGGTAGTGCAGCTGAGAGGCTTGTCTGTCCTCTGAAGTTTAAACTTCAGCAGTTAAGTCCATACACTTACGTCTCTCTTCCTCTCTTCACACTTTCTCTGAGGTGCTCCTTATCAATTAGAAACTTTTTGTTGCATGAAGTAGCCAAATTTGAAACTGATAAAACTGTTAGGATGTCCCTGCTGACTTCCAGTTGTGTGGGGATGACATCCAGAAGCTTGGTGCCTTGCCCAGACGGCGCTGACTGGGAAGCAGCAGTGTGGGTGCTCCTGCTTTTTTCCCCTCTTTGCAGTCAGGTGGTAGCTACTGCAGCCAGCAGTTCTGTAGCTGAGAATTCCTGCTGTGAGCTATTTCTCCAAGTGGTTAGATGATGCTCCTTAGTTAACTATTTATACCTGAGGATGGGACAGGCCTACGTATTATTCTTTTTTTAATGGATAAAAGAAATAAATACTGTATAAATGTTTCTGCTAGGGAAGAGCATGACAGCTTGGTAGGTGATGCCAAACTGTTGGCATCAAAGAAAGAAAATGACAGAAGATGCTAGTTTGTGAGATTCTGTTAGCAATAGGTGTTTTTCCTAAGCAGATCTGTGGTTGACTGCTTTTGTTGGAGGTTCCCTCGTTTTGAACTTTGATTATATCTGTTAAACCTCGGAAGACATTTTAAAGCACTGTACTGATAAAATACTTTTACAACCAGAAAAGCTGAGACATTCAGAACTGGTGTCATATCCTTGGCATAGGAAGCACAACAAAAACGTATGGCATTAGTTGTAGTGTTAACTGTAAGCTTACAAAACATCTGTATTACTAACCTCTACTTCTCACTTTTTTAACATTACAGAAAACTGTATTAAAAATTACTGGAACAGAATTTCAGTCTGCCACTGAGCTTAGATAGCACTGAGTTTAATGCTGCTGTTAGAATAATCACATCGATCATCAGTCCAGTGATGAACTGGTTGCGCTTAACCATTTCTGGTTTGACTGGCAGGGTAGGTTTTTTCTCCCCTGTGTTTGTGCAGATATGTAGAGGATCCAAGACCCACCAACAATTTAAAGTCTAATGGACAAAAAGTTTAAACGGCATTAGTTTCTTTGTTGGACATATTGCTGACAGAAGAACTGGTGTTTACATTTGATTGTACTTTTGCTACCTCTTGTAACAGTTTCCAAATACAAGACTCTAATCTTCAACCTTTTTCCCCACTCCAAAGCAAAGCCTGATAAAGACTCGAGCTGTTCTCCTGCAGCACAGGAATTGATGACAAGATTGGGTTTTTTACTGGGAGAAGGGATCCCAACTTCTGCTCATATAGAAGAGAAAAATGAAGTCATGGTAGGATAACGGAAAATAATACATTTAATGTTCATCCTGTTTCTGAGAGGACTAATGCTATTTCCTCTATCCGCTAGTTGTAGTTACTTGATATTTACTAAAATGCATTATATTTTAATAGACATATGGTAATAGAATTGTAAATTACTTATAACAAGTGTGTGTTTTGAAGTTGTGAGTTGGCATTGCATTCTTTAAAAAAAATAGAGTAGACTTCTCATCATTTCTGGAAGATAAATCTAATCTACTGTGAATGTGAATAGCTTCTAGGGTTGTCTCTGCCTTATTTTAGTATTTAGGAGGAACTTTTTTTTCCTTCTATTCTCAGTGATTTATAAGAATGAAAAATGTCAGTGGTTTGTTAAAATAGGAGCATGCTTTTGGGGCGGGGGGGGGGGGGGGGGTGTGTGTTCCCCTGAGAAGTTCACTTCATTTGACAGTCTTTCTCTGTCATTTGAGGGTAGAGGAATTGGGGAGAAGCAAGCAGTTGCTATCCATATGAAATGCATCTGCTAACCAAAACTGCACAGTAACTACCAATCTCTCTTTCTTCCCCCCCTCTCTCTCCACTTTTAGTCCAAGGCCTCACAAATCTTAGTGCATCAGTTTGGGTTTTATTGATAGTAAAATGTGAATTAGTCTGCAGTTCTAGTGTTTCTAACCCAAAAATAAATACTGGGGGCAGAGGGGAGGGGTATCCAGTAAAATGTTTAATGGAGAAGAAATCTGCCTCACTGCAACTCTTCCACTGAACTGTGAAATTCCCTTTTTTCTTCAGAATTCACTTTTTAAGAGTAATCTGAAAATATGTCACTAAGGTTCCCAATCAAAATAAAGTTTCAGCTCCTTGAAGTTTTTGTTTGAAAAATGGGCTCTTTGCTTTGTTCTTATTCTACTTCACCTTGATGTTTCTATTTTTCAGCACAGTAGCGTACTGACTCCTGTGCAATAACTATTCATTTTTCTTCACATTGCAGTGTACAGTAGCCAGTCAAGGAGTGAGTCCATGTTCCACCCTCACAAGCAGCACTACATCACCTAGCACTGATAGTCCCTGCTCTACTCTCAACAGCTGTGTTGGCAAAACAGCAGCTAACAAAGGTAGTCCCTGTGGAACCATTAGCAGCCCTAGCTCCACCCTGGAGAGCAAGGACAGTGGAATTATAGGTAAGCATCTTAATTAGTAATGCAATTAATAGAAATTAATCTTCTCTGAATAGCTGCTTCATGACATTGTGTTCAATTTTATACTGCCACGGATCCTGTTTCAAATCCTCTGTACCTGAAAGATTCAAATCATAATTCTTTGGCTATAACAGTTACTGTTGTTAGGTGTGCATTTCTCTTGTTTTCCTGGTGCAGTTCTAATTTCTCCATGTTTTCCTTTAAAATCATTAATTTCCTCTGTTATGCTCCTTTTCATATTTTCTTCTGCCTTTTCCCTTTTCCATTATATGTCTCTACAATGCATTTCATAATGGTGAAGCACAGCATAGCTTGAAGCTGGTTTAATTTCCAGCTGAGGAAAAAATAATTGATGCTACTTCTTATGAGAATAACATAAATCAAACCATTTAAAAACAGTGCAAATGTTTGAGTAATTGGCATGAAAATGAAGCTAAAATGGGGCATCATGGAAAAGGTGAAATTGTGTGATCCTCCACTGAATAGCTGACTGAACGGAGGCTATATATGCTTCTTCTGTGGGGAGTCAGCTATCTTTAGAGGTAGCTACCATCGCAGACCAACTGTTCCATAGCTCCTTTTACCAACTAGCTGAATATTTCAGTAGGTCTGTTCAGTATTAAAGAAAAGATCTAAATTCTTTGCTGCCTCGTTTGTACCATCTTCCCTATTTCTGCTCCCTGCCCTAATGAATCTTTGTACCGCTATCTACCTGTACCTTTGGGCACCCAAGTGGCTGCTTTAATATTATTTTCTGGAAGGTCAGACTAAGATGTAAAAAGCATATTTTTCATGTTGCTACAAACTGTTGTAGGAAGGTTTGTTCTTTATTGGTTTAGTCAATATTTCTTTTAAAATGCTGACTCCTTAACCAATTGATCCCTTTTAAAATTTATTTTGTAACAGCTGTTAAGCTTACCAACAAAAACAAAGCACAAAATTCCCCCTAACCTGATGCTTTCTCAATATACAAATTGAGAAGGTGAGCTTTCAGTTTATCTAAGTCTAGCTGATGGACTAAATTTAGAGAGGCTGAAAAAGGGAAGTAATTCTAAATCTTAAATGCCTATATTTAACAAAGTAAGCTTGAGATGTGTCATTGTCTTTGTCTGTGAACTTAGTACCTTTTTATTTCCAACTTTTGTTTATAGAAGGAATTCCAACTGAAAGTGGTCTCTGCCTGCCATTATGAATACTAACATGATGATCATTGGTGTAATACTTGCCAAGAAGTAGTGATAATAACATGTTTTCAAAACACAGTTGATAACACTTCACTCTGACTTTATAGATGTTCTTGCATTTTATTATAAAGTGAAGTAACTAATAGTCATAATTTATGACATAATACTATTTTTACTGATCAGTTACCCTAAAAGAGGTGTTCATCATGCATCAAAAGACTCATCTGTGTAACACTTAAGTACTTTAGTTTTAGAAAATTATTTTGTGACCTCATTCCATAGTAGATTGATAAAAGCCATTGTCCATGGTTAATTTTGTGTAGGATCTAGTTTTGGGATAGTATTTACATTTTGATGTAAAGGAAAGGGTATATCAGAATTGTTGCTCTTGGGTTCACAGGATTCAGTCACTGCTTGACTTGGCAATAGAGTACATTAGTTATAGGTTTTGTCAGAATTTAGGGTTTCCTGTTTTGATTACACTGATGCAAGTATAAAACAAACTGAAATGATTGTACAGGTGAGTATATTGGTGTAAAAATACAGCAGTGTATGTCTAGAAGAAACAGTAATGCCTCTTGTGGCAAAAAATATTTATCTGTCAGTATACCTTAGTCATTTCCTTGTTTAAAATGTTTTACAGGAGTTTTGCTTTTTTAATAGAGTAGTTTAAATCAGTTGTCTGAATGACACAGGGATCTGAGAGTTGTGCCATTAAACCAAAACAGGCTTCCCACATAGGACATGGTTACAAAGATACTTCTAGCTTCATAAATGCATCTATGCTTAAGCTTTTACTAGCTCTGTAAGTGATATGTAGACTATTAGGCACTTCTGCTTAGGCATGTTTCTTAAGAATTTGGGACCTTTGTTAAGGCTTCTCCAAGTGATGAGTGTTTGCCCTTTATAAAAAGAGGAGTCACAGTTGGTTTGGAATACTTAGTTGTTTGGAGATCTATATCAATGTGTTTGTTCATTTGTTTGAAGTAGTATCGCACTGAAAAACTTAGTTGACTTTGCAAAAAAAGTTTAAGGACTGCACGGTGTTTTGCATGCAACTTTTGTTTATATCGGTGAGAGTAGCATCAATGTGAATATAAAAATTGGCGTTACTAATACACTAAATTGCTTCTCTAGTACATGATTGTTGTGGTTTAACCCCAGGTGGCAACTAAGCCCCACACAGCTGCTCACTCACCCCCCCCCCCCCGCCAGTGGGATGGGGAGAGAATCGAAGGGTAAAAGTGCGGAAACTCGTGGGTTAAGATAAAGACAGTTTAATAGAGAAAGCAAAAGCTGCCTGTGCAAGCCAAGCAAAACAAGGAATTAATTCACCACTTCCCATCGGCAGGCAGGTGTTCAGCCATCTCCAGGAAGGCAGGGCTCCATCATGTGTAACGGTGACTTGGGAAGACAAACACCATCACTCCAAACGTCCTCCCCTACCTTCTTCTTCCCCAAGTTTTGTACGCTGAGCATGACGTCGTATGGTGTCATGGTTTAACCCCAGCCAGCAACTAAGTACCACACAGCTGCTCACTCACTCGCCCCCACCCAGTGGGATGGGGGAGAGAATCAGAAGGAAAAAGGTAAAACTTGTGGGTTGAGATAAGAACAGTTTAATAGGACAGAAAGGAAGAAACTAATAATGATGATAATAATAAAATTACAATAATAATAGAAGGACTGGAATATACAAAACAAGTGGTGCACAATGCAATTGCTCACCTCTCACTGACCAATGCCCAGTTAGTTCCCGAGCAGTGATCCCCTTATGCCAACTTCCCCCAGTTTATATACTGGGCATGACATCATATGGTATGAAATATTTCTTTGGCCAGTTGGGGTCAGCTGCCCTGGCTGTGTCCCCTTCCAACTTGTGCCACTCCAGCTTTCTTGCTGGCTGCGCATGAGAAGCTGAAAAATCCTTGACTTAGTCTAAACATTACTTAGCAGCAACTGAAAACATTAGTTTATGTTATCAGCATTCTTTTCATACTAAATGCAAAACATAACACTATAGCAGCTCCTAGAAAGAAAATTAACTCTATCCCAGCCAAAACCAGCACAGTGATATAGAATGGGAAAAAGGCATCCTCATTCTCTGTTAATTACATACTTTCAGCCTTACTGAGCTCTTGTGTGAGGTACTGCAGCCCAGGGGAGGGATGCATGTATGTTTTGTATATGCAGTTTATAAGAAATGCATCTTCTGTGACATTACAGATACTTTATGAAGTCTTGGAATAAATACATTTACAGTATCAGTAATGCGTAGTTCATCCAAGACTATAGAAGTAGCTGCTGGTTTTGGAGTGGAGTGGATTCTTTTTCCTTCCAGAAAGGCAGGATAATAGGCTGGAGCTCTGTTCTTTAACCTTCTTTAAAACCTGTTCTTGACTGAGAGCTTTCCTTCTCTCAAGTGGACAAGTGTCGAGACTGATATGAACCTACTACACATGTTTTGCAAGCTTGAAATACTCTATGAGTATGTCCATGTTCTAAATGAGTTCAGAACTAGCTTCATGTTTGTTTAAAATAGTATATTGGCATGACAACTACATCATCCATTGTATAACCTTGTAAGTACTCATATTTTTAAGAAAAGGTTTTTTAACCCAATGGTAAAAGTTGCTTATTGAACTAATGAAAAGGAGGGAGTTTCAAAAATAGGAGAAACATGAAAAGAAGTCCTTCATTATAAAGGGAGAAGAGAGAGCACGGCAGAGTTTTGAAGAGTATGAGTGTGAGAGCAGGTGGGGAAGAACTCTGTATAGTTT
Source organism: Buteo buteo (assembly GCF_964188355.1). NCBI lineage: Eukaryota > Metazoa > Chordata > Aves > Accipitriformes > Accipitridae > Buteo > Buteo buteo. Next base: position 54,367,562 of record NC_134175.1, read on the forward strand.
CTTCAGTCAAGCATATATGGTTCATGATCATGGGACCATATGAAAATAATCTGCCACAGTTCTGCAGAGCTGTCATTTGTGTCTCAAAATCAGGAGAATTTGAACACCACTTGTCCCTTGGCAACCCATGACAGCACCCCTTACATCTATAAAGGTATGAAACCAAGAAGGGAAATAAGAGGCATCTCTCTGATAAATGACCTGTGTTTTTGTTTTTTAAATACAAATGTGTCTGTGCATTCAAATTTGTTATTAGTAGTAAATGTGCATTTTAAATTATGTTTAGCAAGTATATGTTTTCTAATGTCTTTGACAGAGTTTATCCAACCATGAAAATAGCTTTCTCTTTCATGCCACTTATGTGGGCTTCCATTGTATTTCTACTCCCACTATGTTTTCTGGGCCAGCAGACTCTGATGGGAAATCTATCTTTTCTTCCTTTCCCTCTTTTTTCACTTACAGTTAAGGTGTCTTCTAGTTTTCTAATGTTTTCCTGCTGTAGTTGTTTCTATTGAGTTTGACATAATAGTGGAAGCAGGTTTTAATCTTCAGTAATGATCTAAGTAGCAGAAAAGACTGGGCTAATGGCCAAAATGTAAGCTTTTTCAGGATACTTGCCACTGTTTCAGTATGGAAATCTTGAGCAGTGAGGTTTCCTGAGGCTACATTTCTCTCCAGGAAGAATCATAGTTTTAACTATTTCATACTTCAGGAGGAGCCAGATTTTTTTGACACGACCATAAAAATGAAATAAATTTGTCATGCATAAGTACAGTCTAAGCTGTGTACAAAGGTTAATGAAATGCCTGAAAAGCTTTTTCTTCTATTGCCTCTAAAATGTATATCATATTACTGGTATTTCTTAGAATAGAAGCTCTTGAATTTAAGCATCAGGTCTTAAATTTCTTGTGAATGTGAGGCTAAGCAGGAAGGATGCAAAGTTGTTTGAGTACCTCATCGTCCTACAAGGCTGAAGCCACAGTGCAGTTGATGTGAAAAAAGAATAGTTGGTGCTTCTTCTGACTGGAGAAGCCTCAGAATTCTAAGGAGAAGTCTGTGTGTTTGCTTTTTGTTAGCAGTTTAATATGCCAGAATGTTTTACTTAATGATTTGGTGAGTTGAGTGTAGAATTGCCACATACATACCTTTAACATTTAAAAACTTAGCCTGGGGAGGATCCACAGTTCACATAGATACTATTTGAACTGGCATTGATTTTAAATTTTTATTTTTTTTTTAAATCCTGGTGCCCTTTCATCTCATTTTATGTCTTCCTCTGTTGCGTTCAAGTGTTCAAAACACATTGAGTGTTGGTTTAACCTTTAATAAGTATTTGTTGTTCAGTTATTTTGTGAGAGTTTAATGTAAGTATTGAAAAACATGTTAAATGAAGCAGAGTAATTTCACTATTAAACATACAAAAACCAGTATATACTTGCAAAGTGTTTTTACGTGAGCACATTAGCATAGTTTTATCAAACATTACTCAAGTAGGTCTTTAGGAATATAAATTCTTCACACCTTCAGTTATTGCAGGAGGCCTTGATTAACTACAGTCTTGAAGAACTAAAGATGCACTCTGATAACCCTCAGCCACCAAATTGGAATATTTGGAGCACTCTAGATAATGCAGTTTGTGTTGTTTCAGCTTTCATCAAGTGAATCACTGCAGCAGTGGAAAACTACTGTTCTGTAATGCAGCATCCAAAACCACCTGTGTGGTCTTTAGTTGTCTTTTAGCTGAGGATCTGTCCAGCTTTGTGCTGCTTATTTTGTGGCATCTGAAATTTTCATAGCAAAAACCCCACATCTTACTGCCAAAAAGTTTCACAAACTGTTGAAAAATTATTTGTAAATGTTTTTTGGTTGGTTTATAATGACATCAGAAACAAACCAAAAAAAGCCTTTATTTGAGCCTCTGATTTATTTTACACTGCAGTACACTGAACTACTTAAAAACCTATCAGTATGTTTAATATAATCTGAATTTTTGTTCATATACAGTACTGGGTCTGATCAAACATCCATCAAACCTTGTATACTCTTTCTGAGGGTGAAATGTGGTAGGTACTTAAGATGTAGTATACAGCTCAGTTGGTGGAAGCTTTCTCTCAGGATTAGTTTGCCAAGTATGTGAGTGCAGGCTGGTTATAATCCTAATGTAGCTGAGCTATCTATGTTAGGTGAGCTAGATCTCTGAACAACATTGAATTTTTGTCATTTATGCTTCACAATATACAGGATGTTTGGTCACAAGTAGGCTTATGGAAAGCCTTCTAACTTTGGAAGAACTGTGGAAGTTTTTTTGAAGAAGTGAATTTTGAATTCTTTTTTTAAAATATTAGTCTTGAAAAATGTGAATCATCAAAAAGATGCATTTAAATTTTTTTATTGCTCTACATGCTGTTTTTACTTCTTAATGCGCTTTTGTTGTCTTCATGTTTACAGAGTGGTTTGCAAATTTGCAAGATATGTTATAGAACTTTAATTTTTAAAGCAAGTTGACACGTGTTTTGGTGAAGTAGTAGATCCTTCATATAAAGTCATAAATGCTCTGGGTCGTCCGTCCCCGTCCCCACCCCCCCACCCCCCCAGCCCTCAGCACAAATTGCATAGATCTAAAGATACACCTGGATTCTTCAGAACATTTTCTTGTCTTCTTTCTCAGGTGTTCTTCCTAATCTGAGAAACTGTGTTGTTCAGTTCTTTTAGATAAATAATATTCCTTAAACTTAATGAAATATCCAGTGAAGAAATACTTGAATATCTGCTGGCCCAAAATGCCATTTGAGTATGAAAATTACAACACATATTAACATGAGTGCACCATTTTCCTCTGATGTGTACATTAGGGTTTTTTTCTCTCTTTTTCAGCAACTATAACAAGTTCATCAGAAAATGATGATCGTAGTGGATCCAGTTTGGAATGGAACAAGGATGGGAGTCTTAGAGCTGGAAAACATCAAGGGATTAGTCATGATCGAAGAACAGATAATTGTTCACCAGTTGCAGAAGAGGAGGCCGTTGGATCTGCTGAGAATTTGCCAAAACCAGTACCAGCAGGAGAGGGTCCCGTTCCTTATGCTCAAAGTTCTGGCTCTTTAATAATGCCTCGTCCAAACTCCGTTGCAGGTAAAGTCCTGAGGTGGAAAAAAGGATGTTCTTAATGATAGGACATTTCTGTTGAATCTTTCTGTTAAAGTTAGGGTGTTACTATGAAAGTTTTTTATAGGCTAAAAAGAAAAGAGCATAGGCTCTAAATTGAATAGATGAGCATTACCCAAGTTGTTTAAAATTGTCATACAGAGGCCTTTTATGGTGCCCTTTAGTAGGTATTGGTTAGGTCAGGACTTCTGGAACACTTAAAAGTGCATCAGTCATTCTAGGACTGTATCTGGCGTCAGCTAATCCTTGAGGTTGTTGCTTTTGTGCATGTTCGCGTTTGCTGGATCTGTAAATCTGACTAACGCTAAGAGCAAAATCATACTTTGATCTCTGTTGAACAAGTAACATATATATTTTTTAAAGAACTATGTGAAATTCTGTCTTCTAGTTGAACCTTTCATTTAGAACATGTGAGTCCGTTCAGTTGTTATAGGTAAATATGTGAATTACCGTTACTTTTTCTAAGAGTTGTGAAATAGACAAATCTCTGAAAAAGCACTTCTGACTTGGAATCTATTAGTAGAGCCTATCAGATTCTAACAATAATGGGCAATTTGCTTACATAAATAACCCTGCAAGAAAAATGTTCTGGTAGTGTTCAGAAGCATGGCTGCCATATATGCGGCGGTAGGTTTAGCTAATTAAAAATTTAAAATTAAAAAACTTGGTAAAAGCAGTGTGAAGAAAACTTCAGTAATGAGATTAGGGCTTGGGAGTTGGTGATTCCTAGAGGGAAGATGGGAGGATATTGTACTACATTCCAGCTAGAAAATATTGCAAGTAAAAGGGAGTATTTTTAGTATAAAAGGTGAAACAAAAATTGATGCAGGGGATTTTCTTAGTATGGTAAGATGTATAGGAGAAATATTGCTAGTAAACCAACTTTTGAAATCGTCAATAGCAAAATTTTGGCAAAGAACGTGCTAGCAATTTTGATTATAATCTTTTAAATTCTGACAACACCACTTTAAATTTTGGAAGGCTATGGATTTTAATATGAGCACTAATTCTGTGGTTATGTTGTGAAGGCACAAACATGTTGGTTCAGCTGACAAAAAAAAAGGAAACATTCTCCATTTCATTTTCAAAGGAAGTATATAATGTGTTTATTCTGGAAAAGTCCAGCAAATTATAATACATTGGAACTGCAATAGAAAAAGAATGCTAATGCAGCCCAGAAAATGTTATTATGAACCTAAGACTTGTCGGTAATAGCCAAAATCCGATGCTTTAAAAAAACCAGTCCTACATTTAGAATGCTTCATGAAAGATACTGAAATGCACACTGCAATCTTAATAAAGGTAATTTGAGGTTTTAAAGTACCACAAAAGTCATTAGCACATTGTTTCAAAATTCTACAGTTGAAGGCGTATTTTGCAGCAACATATCATAATATGAATACAATAATGCCCAGGTTCACAGCAGGAGAGAGAGTCCACAGTTCTCCATAAAACTGCTGTTAGCACTGAGCAAAGCTTTCTGGCTTTCTGCTATGTTTGTTCGTTAGAATCATCTGTTGACGAAAGTGAATGTCTTACAGTGAACAGCAGCAAGCAATGGTAATAAATTTGCATGTCTCTAGCTATTTTATGTAGTTATAAAATGACAAACGTTAGAAACAATTTTTGAGTCTGCTTTGAAAATACCTTGATTTATCTGCAGTTTGCCTATTGAATGAGCTAGGCTATAGTTTTGTAGCGCCGAAAAGTTAAAGCTCTGTGCAAATTGTCCTATGTCAAAGGAAATGTAATATCCTGATCTTAGGTGTTCTAGTATCTGATAGTGCAGAGATTTTGGCTACAGATTTTTGTGAAATCTTAGGTGCTTTTAAGCTGTAAATGACTGTTTTCTGGCTTTTGACCACCAGTGTTAAATATCTCTCTTTAAAAACTGGATACTTGTGCTACATGTGCAAGAAATCAAATAATTAATCTGCAATAACCTTGCAGATAAGGGTGACTGCAGAAATTTTTCCTAGATGAACATGGGATTGGAAGTTGTCACACTTCCACTCCCTGCTAGAGAAGCAGGAGTGTTGTTTTAGGAGTCATTGAATTGCGTCTTACTGTTACTGCTTCCCCTTTTATTATGTCTCACTCCCTGTTTTGGAGTTCTGAGATGGACCACAACCATGCCATGCTCCTGCTTTTCCTTTTATCTTATGTTATTCTCTTCGTGAAGAAAACTGCCTCATTCATGAACATGATGAATATGATATTCCAACTCTGCATCGTATGTCAAGCTCATGTGTTCTGCTCTGATTATCATTTGGAGCATTTTTATTGCTTGCATGTGATTCATGTTTTTTCCACATAATTGATCTGCATGTCTGTTCAAAACTAGTGCCTTTTGGAGGTGGACATGTGTTTTGCTGACTCTAGGACATGATGGGGGAGGAAGCAGCAACCACCTTCCTCTCATGGATATTATAGCACTACTGCATAAATTTTGGGGAATTTCACTCTGTACTAAATGGCTTTGTTGCCAAAGAGAACTGCAGTAACTGCCTTTTCATTGTTACAGCTGCCTGAAATACAGATCCCCAGATTTTAGCTTTGGCTTCTTGTAGACTTAAGAGTACCTGAGTTTTTCAAGTGTTAAAAAAGCATAGACTACTTGAGTTTGTAAGGGGCCCCTGGAGGTTTCTGGTCCACCACCTCACTGGAAGCACATCCAATTAGAACAGTTTGCTCAGGGCCTTGTTCAGTTGAGTGTTCAGTAACTCCAAGGATGAATATTCCCCCATATCTTCGGGCAACTTGTTTGGGTGTCCTCAGTGAATTTTTTTTCCTTTATATCTAGTGTGAATTTCCCGTGTTCCAGCCTGTGTTCATTGCCTCTCATCCTGTTACTGTGCCTCTCCAAGAAGAGTCTGATTGTGGCCTCCTGTTAGGTAAAGAATGACAGTCAGCTGCTGCCTTAGCCATCTCTGTTCAAAGCTGAACAAACTCAATTCAAACCTGAGACCTCCCTCCATGTTTGATGCAAAGGAATTCTGTGCAGCCTCTCATATTTTTAAAGTGACATCCACATGAACATTGCTTTTTTTTGACTCTGGCTCTTTTTCTAGTCTTTAAACTCTTTCATTTCATTGTTTTATTATTCATCCACTGCATTCAGGATTATTTTCATTGCTGTAAATTTGGACTGGAGTTTAATTTTCAGGCTGGACTTCTGCTATATTAGTGCTGAATACCTTGGCTCTGAACATGCCACTGCAAGCCCCATTCACCTCTTACAACTTGGACCTGTCGTTTTGACTTCCCTGCTTTACCCTAGGAAGAGATGGTAGTCAGCTAATGCTCAGTAGGTCTGTCTCTTTCTTGTACTGGGAAGCCCAGAACTGGACACAGTACTTCAGGTGTGGTCTCACCAGTACTGAGCAGAGGAGGATTGCCTCCCTGAACCTGCTGGCCACACTCTTCCTCATGCAGCCCAGGATGCTGTTGGCTGCCTTTGCCACAAGGGTGCATTGCAATCTTATGGTCTGCTTGTTTACCACCAGAACCCTGAGGTCCTTTCCTGCACAGCTGCTTTCCAGCCTGTCAGCCCCCATTGTGTACTGGTGCCTGGGGTTACTCCTCAGATGGAGGACTTTGCATTTCCCTTGGTTGAACTTCATGAGATTCCACTCAGCCAGGTTCTCCAGCCTGTCAAGGTCCATCAGAATGCCAGCACAGTTGTCTGGCATGTCAGCTGTTCCTCCCAGTTTTGTATCATCTGCAGACTTGATTAGGTTGCACACTGTCCCATCATGTAGGTCATTAATGAAGACGTTAAACAGTACTGGACCCAGCGTTGATTGCTGGAGTATACCACTAGTGAGTTGCCTCCGGCTGGACCGATCACAACCCTCTGTGCTCATTCATGCAGCCAATTTTGGGTTCGCCTCACTCTGCACTTATGTAACCTGTACTTCATCAGCTTGTCCATGACAGTGTTATGGGAGACAGTGTCAGAAGCCTTACTAAAGTCAAGGTAGACAACATCCATCCACCAAGGCAGTCATCATCTTATAGTATCATAGAATCACAGAATGGGTTGGGTTGGAAGGGATCTTTAACTACCACCTAGTTCCAAACCCCTGCAGTAGACAGGGACATCTTTCACCAGCTTGTGTTCAGTTAAGAGCTCCTTGCTTATCCATGCAGGCCTCATGCTATATTTGCTTTATTTCCTGCTTGTCAGGATGGCCCTTTCTTGAGCTTGCAGGACATTATCCTTGAGTGTCAACAAGCATCTTTGGATCCCTCTTCTCTCCAGGACTATATGCCATGGGATTCTTCCAAGCAGAACTCTGAAGAGTTTACAGTGTCTGCTCCTGAAATCTGGTGGTGTGCTCCTGCTTTTTGCTCTGCTCTCTCATATCAGGATCCTGAACTCCACCATCTCATGGTCACTGCAGCCAAGACTGCCCTCAACTTTCACATCTATGACAAGTTCTTCCTTGTTTGTATCGGGTCTAGCAGACCATCTTTCCTTTTTGGCTTCTCAGTCGCCTATGCCAGGAAGTTGTTGTCAGTATACTCTGGGAATCTGAATTGCTTGTGTCTTGCTGTGTTGTCCCTCCAACAGATGGAAGATTTTGGATTTGATACCAGTTTGAAAACTGCTTTTTTAATGTGAATATTCATTTGGTTTATTTCTGGTGAAAAAGTATATATTCCTGACATAACTTGGCAAATATGTTCTCTGAATTTTCAGTTCTTTTGTATAGCTATCATTTTGGTTTAAAGATTGAAGAAAAATAAAAAAATGTTATCCAGAATTCTGTAGCATTCGATACACAAAGAATATAAATATTTCCTCAGGGATAGTGTACTAGCAGTTAATATCTGATCCTGTTCCTAACACCTCTGACCCTACTAGAATGGTTGTTCTCATAGTAAAAAAGGAAACTGTATTAACATGAGAACTGTTTACCACATGAGGAAGTTAAGGCACATGCGAAGGCCATCTGAAAGGGGAAAAAATCCAACTGAATCTTTAGTGAACTTGATTGAAGAGCATTTTGTAAATGTTATAACATGAATGACTTCAACCACTGCCATTGTCTAGAATAACTTGTCTGTAAGTACTATGTTGAGGAAAGAACTGTAATAAATAATAATGTTCTTTGTAACTTATGCTGAGAGAAAAATAAGCTTCAATCCTTTAATACTATAGCAACAAGTTCAACCAAACTGGAGGATCTGAGTTATTTGGATGGACAAAGAAATACTCCTTTACGCACTTCAATTCGCTTACCTTGGCACAACACTGCTGGTGGAAGAATGCAGCAGGAAAGTAAAGGTATACATATTTACATCTGCATCTGTCTTGACACAGTCATACAGTTCTTCAGTAGTTTTGTAACATGGATGTTCTGTGATCCTTGTAAACGCTTCCATCCCACAAAGTGCTCCTGAAAGATCCCTCAGCTTGTCTGAAAATAAGATGCTTGCTTACACTTTTTCCTCCATAATGTTGTGGCTTAGAAATTGAATGTATAGCTTTTAATAAGAAATCAGTATATTGTTTATCTAAGTGTGCATGGGCAGTGCAGTGCAGATCATGTGAATGTCCAAACTGAAGTTTTGTAATACCAGTGTTTAGGAACTGTTCTGAATATTTTCTTGACTGCTAGATTTTATCATGTGATGTTCAGGTAGCAGTGTATTGCAATTTAAGAAATACTATGCTGAATTTAAAATCTTCAAGAGGCTGTCACTAGAATTCTATTTTAGGAAGAAAACTGATCTAATAGCATCACACTTACTTGTGGCTAATATATACTTCAATATCTCTGGTCTTTGAGTCTGAAAATAGCAGGTTTATGTTAAATGCAAGCGATGTCTGCGATTTTTTTGTTTTCTCCTCTTAACTAATGTAGTCATCTGCAGGCTCTGTTAATTTACCAACGTCACAAATGGGTGATTTAGACCACTTAAGGAACCACTGTCTTAAGGTATCAGCAAAAGTGGTTTTATTGAAATAGGATGTTGTAAAAGTGCAACTTAACAAAGTTTGATGGCAAGGTTCGCTCTATTACTTACTGCACAAAGGATATAATGATTCAAAGCTACCAAGACAAAATCTTAGTGCACTGTAACACAAGGTTATGCACAATATCGGTCACTTGCAAAAGATGTGCAGTGTGTGAGGTCTCTGCCTCGAGGAGCAACCTTGAGGGGCGTCCCAGCCCAAGGGGAGATCACTGCTGTGCAGCCACACTGCCTAGCAGGGAGAGCTCAAAGAAGGCTCGCTTAGGCTGTCATATTTATGGGATAAAGTGGTTGGCTGGTAGTCACATTGCATGTGATGGGAAAGGTATGCATGAGACTCCTTGTACCCACAACTTTCTTTGTTCTTTGGTGAATGAGTCTTGGAGGAACCACCTGCTGTTCATGTATTAATCAAATGATCAGTGTTCCAAGCTCATATGCATTGATGCTCACTGTGTCACTCTGCTCCTTTGTGGGTTTCCAGAGAACAGACTGGAACTAGAGAAGTTCTTGGCCTGGTTACAGCTCAGGCCTCTACCTCCTTTGGAGCCTGAACCAAACTACCACTGGTTTGGTAGAGAAGTTGAGTGCATCCGTCACAACCAATGACAACTAAAAGCAGAACAAATTAAGCAAATTCCTGGTAAAACTGATCTTGAGATCATGTATAGGTGCTGTGCTGTTCTCTTTCGTTTATGTTTTTTCATAGTCGTAGATCAATGCTGAAACAGCATTTGTGTAACATTAGGTTTGGTTAATGAATCCTCAGCATTATATAAGTGAACATTATTATTTCTGTAAATTTTAATGCATTTTATGCAACCAAACCCAAATTACTCTTCTCTCTGTAAGTCTTGTCAGGTGTGCCAAATGTATAGATTAAAGTAATCAAACATGACTACACTTTCAGCTGTGCTGTGTAATTTCTATTCTTGTGGCTTCAAAAGTACAGAAAAACAGGATAGTAATTTTTTTTTTTACAGTACTTTAAAAATATGGGGAGTGTTAAAACAGAAAAATTTATTTATTCTCTGTACCTTTTTCTGTTTCTCTCTAAATGTCTTTACAGATCTGAAGACCTGACACTGAGATGCTCAGCATTGTAGTTCACTCTAAACTGAATGTTTGGCAGTTCCCCATTTATAGAATTATTAATGCATTTCTAAGAAAACCTTTGGATTCTGCAACTTACTAACTCAAATTCAACTGTAAAAAATCCTCAGATCATAGTTGTAGCTTCTCTCCTAGAATTTAATTCACATAGGAATTACAGAGGCTACTTGAACTGAGCAAATCGGTCTTTAGCTCTAAGAAGCCTGATTATGAACGCTATTAACAAGGTCACTGAATTAAATGATCTGAAACAGTGCTGCTTTATTGCATGTCGAGTTTCTTCTAATAAACTTTTCTCCCTGCCACCTCTTCTCAGCTCGTTTCATCCCCTATAAGCCTCAAGACATTTTGCTGAAGCCACTATTGTTTGAAGTGCCAAGTATAACAACAGACTCGGTGTTTGTTGGAAGAGAATGGCTGTTTCAAGTGATTGAAGAAAGATTGAAGAATACTGATCCAGCAGAGAACAGAGGAGCAGTCATTACTGGAAATGTGGGATTTGGGAAGACTGCAATTATTTCACGGCTGGTGGCACTCAGCTGCCATGGAAGTCGCATGAGGCAAATAGCTTCAAATAGCCCTAATTCATCCCCCAAAAGTACGTTCTTTTTTTGAGTAATTGTTTGGTTATTGTGCTGATAATAAGCGTCGAATGTTGTTTGCTTTTTTGGCTTAGGGTAGTGGGGCCTCATCAACTCCTCACCAAATACTTGTTTCCTCCAGTGAGGAAAGGAAACTGTTAAAATTGTATGCTTTGACAAATACCTTCAACATAATGTAGCATGGGCTCAGCCCATGAAAAGAGACAGTGAAATGGAGACAATATGTAGAATCTATTCCTTCTGTCAGGCAGTGTGTACCCTAAACTCTTTTGGTAGTGTGACTGGAGTAGCTTGTTCTCCCATTAGTTTGGAAAGAGAGAAGTGACATGTTTCTTCCCCACTGTGTACCACATGCTTTTTGCTACCAGGTGTTTTCCATAGAATTTCAGTAGAGGCAAGAATAAAGCTATGGAGAAACCCATTCTGTCTTCTACTGGGATCCATAGGATTCTATCACCTGACCAATCCAGTGCCTGTGTTAACTGGACAGATGGTGTGACTGTCATTACTGCTACTTCCCCTGCTGATACTTCAAATAATAATAGTATTAATAATAATGATAAATTGTTCATATTTTTCAGGAGTTCAGTCATATAATAACTATTAGTTTAAATGTGTCATCACATACATAATTTTTGTAAGGAAACTCTTCACATCAGCATGGTTTTGCTTTCAGTAATGCTATAGTTTTCCTCAAAAAGTCAGTTGAATTGTTTTAAAATTGTGAAGTTGCAAATTGGCCTGTATTTATCAGACTAGTTGCAGGCTTCTTTTAATGCTAGTGTTCAGTTTTAATGTTCACTCTAGCAGTAAAGGATATTCTGTGGTGTTTTCCTGTAAAACAATCTGCAATCAGCAAATTTGGTCTCTTTTGTATTTGTTGCCTTTTAAAAAAATAGGTGGTGACTCCTGTCAGGAGATTCCCTTAAGTCAGTTACCCCTGTCTGCTCCCCCAACAAGTAGTACCAATACAATGAAGACTCTGAATTGTCCTGGTACTCCTGAATACCAAAATCAAACAGGTGATTCTGTGAGACGCCTTGCTTCAAAGGTGAGTTTTCACTTACTAATAGATTTTCAGTATGTTAGAAAACCTCTAAGATTGGGGGAGACAGCCTGCTTTGCAAAGCCTCCTGGGTGTGCCAGTAGTTAGTGGTGGGAGAACTGGCAGTAACCTTGGACGCTTCTAAATGGTGTGTATGATTCACGACTGGTGAAACCAGCTACCTACCGTTTCTACCTTTGAAGTTGTTACTTGAATTCTGCTTGGTCATAGAAGGAGTTGCGTTAAAAATTTCACATCTGTTTTATGTGTCTATGGGAGGTTGGGATCCTTTACTTGCAAAAGGGGCTGTGTGTTCTCTACAGGTAGATGCTTAGTGTACCTTCCAAAAGCAAAATTCTGGAGAAAGAAAAAAAAAGATAAAATGTTTTATCTGTGTATAATCCATCTTTATTCTATGATACAGGTTGAGTCTGAATGTAGTCTATTTTCCATACTCTGAGAGTCTGAAGTAAGCCATTGAAGTTATTTTTGCATTAGATTATTATGATGTGTTTTATTTTTTGCTTAAGTAGTAAAAATAATTAATGTCTGAATTGCTTACTTCATGCAAATAGTTGCGAGGACAAATAGTTGCGAGGAAAATGTGAGGTTATTGTTGCAGTCTTTAAGGTGATGTGTATTAGTTGGAAAAAATGTTACGAAAGCTACTGAAGTGAAAACTTTTTATTTACTGTGAACACCATGTTTTCCTTGCGGTTTGATTCCGCCCCCCCCCCCCCCCCCCCCAAGAAATATGCCCTATATTATATTTTTAAGTAATACATACCTTTTGCAATAATCAGAATAAAGCCAGTTGTCCTCTTTCTCTATTTGCTATATGAGGATGTCTTTAATAGCTGTCTGTCATTTACTTTTGCCTGATAATGATCAAGTTAGTCCTTGGGACATTACAGTGTGTGACACAATGTTATTAAATTATAGCTAACAGGTTGCTTAGTCAGAGCCTCATTATTTTCCGTGTACTACTTGGTTACTTAGCTGTTTACCCACTGTATCCAAATGACATGAACTCAGATTATTGTTTTCCTGCCAGAATCTGACACTTTGATTTCTTTTCCTCTTTGCATGCCCTACAAGGTCAAAATCTATTTCATTGTCTTCCTTTCTGTGTCTCTGATACAGGCCATCTGAGATCAGTTGCGGACTTGGATAATTGTTCTAACACTGAAAAATATTCTGTAGTTGAAAGAGAAATTTAGTAACACTTTATCATAATTGGACTAACTAGTAACCAACTTAAATATTGAAGGGGTAACACTTTTTTTTTTTAAATTCTTCAGGTCGTTGCTTATCACTATTGTCAAGCTGACAACACATACACGTGTCTTGTCCCAGAATTCGTGCACAGTATTGCAGCTTTACTTTGTCGTTCAAATCAATTAACAGCATACAGAGATCTTCTAATAAAAGAGCCTCATTTACAGAGCATGCTTAGTCTGAGATCTTGTGTCCAAGATCCAGCAGCAGCTTTTACAAGGGGAGTGTTGGAACCACTTTCAAACCTCAGGAAAGGTAGGTTAAGCAGGAAGTGACTTGGAAACAGAAGCTAAACTGCATAAAACATGAAAAAAAACCTAAGAATATGTATTTTAATGCTCTAGGAGAAATAAATAAAGCAGAACATTCCCAGAGAAAGGGATTCCTTAATTGTGGTAGTTGTTTGTAACAATAATAGGTAGGTTTTGAACAGTTGTTTCATGTTTTAAAATAAAATTCTGTGAAACTTGCTAAAGATTGTGGAAGCTTCACAGGGGTTTTTTTGCCAGAAAGCTCAAGGATAACTTTGTAGCTTGAAGTTAAGGCTGGCACATTTGCATTAAAGGATTTTGTTTTCAGATGCTTTTGAGTTTTGCCACACTTATTTGTTTTGTAATTTTCTGTGCCTAAACACCTGCAAAGTGGGTGTGGTTTTGCTTGCTTTTAAAATTGATATGGTAATTTTCCAGAAAAGCATGTAACAACATGATTTTGGTATTTAAAAAAAACCTAGCAAAATCCTCCTTGAAAACATCTAGCTTCACAGTATATGCCAGCTTGTGCAGGTACTTGATATATGGCAAGGCAAGGGAGGAGATTGGCCCATGTGTGAACAGAGCATATGTCGTTTCCTATGAAAACTGGTTTGCAGTCTTGAATTTCGTTGACAGTCAACAAAATTCCTGTGAAATCCATTGGCAAATCTTACATTTACCCCGAGATTTTTATCCTTAGCAAGTGCTCAAAATGAATATTGGTAGCTTCTCAAGCTGTTGCAAAATAACCTTTTCTCCTCAGAACTGAAAGTGTAAACTAATGCCTGTATGATTTTTGCAAATTGTAAACTTTTTTTGTTAGGTAAGTCCAAAAAGGATAAGTTTTAAGTAAATAGCTAATAATTAAAAGTAGCGTTAACTAGTAGCGTAAACAACCTACGTATGCCTTCTTCCCATATCCATGCATCTCTTATGTTAACAGCCTTGTTTAATCTTTTAACTCTTTTTTAAATCAGTTTTGAAATAGATCCATAATAATAGTGCAGTAAAAAACACTATTGTAGGTGATTGCTTCCACTTTTTATCATTTTATGGCAACATTGTTTTATATCTCCAAATGTTTTTAATCTCCTAAGTAATGCTTAAATCCCATAGGAGTATTGCTGTGCATAAAGATACGTTTTTATTTCTTGATGTTCAAAATTTGGGGATAAAATACGTCACTTGATAGGAGAATTTGTATTAATCCTTTCCTTATTTTCATACTTCAGAGCAGAAAATTCCTGAGGAAGACTACATAATTTTGATAGACGGCTTAAATGATGCTGAATTTCATAAACCTGATTATGGTGACACACTTTCTTCATTTATCACAAACATAATCTGTAAGTTTCCTCCCTGGCTGAAGCTCATTGTGACTGTAAGAACTAACTTCCAGGTAAAAACACCTTTTAACTTTTTTCTTACCCTCAAAGACTAAGTGATCTTTTATATTGGTGCAGCTCCATTATTATGAAAAATGCTGGGTTTAGAGGAATTCAGAGTAAAGTCTCTTGGGTTTTTTCCCTTCCTTTGTTGTTGCATGTTTATTTACAGTGCACAAGTATGATATTGGAGGCCTTTTTTGTTTTGAATCACTTTCCTGGGTATTCCAGTAGAATTGCTAATACAAGAAGTGGTGAAATCAGATTATGTTTCCTTGGCCTTCAAGAGTGAAATAGATAAATGAATGATTGAAAACTTATAAAAATAAAAGTAATTAGAAGCCCATAGTGATTTTTCCTTCAATGTTTACTTGTTGGAGTGTATTTCTGCTGGTATTAAGCTCTGGATTTTTACTTTTTGGGAAGGGATAAGCCACAATTCCACTATCTATGTTGATGAGATTGATTTCTGGCCTTATTACCATTGATCTCTGCATCTCTTCATCTGTTTGCTGCCCCTGAAAAAACCCAGTCTCAAAACTTCTGGTTAAAGCATTTTGTCAGAGCTAAGCAGCTAAGAGATACTTGCAGAAATCCTGAGGGTGTTTAAGTGAGGCCATACAGAATTCCTGGTTTTCTGTGCTGGACAGTAATGTTCTGAACAAAAGTTCTGGGTTTGTTTCCAGCACTAGTCAGGCTGTTTTAAAACGGTCAACTTCAGTTCACTTCAGTTTAAAAAAGAAGGTGTGTCTCTTTTAGTCTGTTACCATATCTTTGAGATATAGCGCCCTTTATATATTTTGACAGTGCTTGAGATACAGCTCTATCAGTCCTATACTGCTGCTTGACTAGGCATCCCTCATTCTTGAAGAAAACTTGGAGGACTGAGTCCAGCTCTGTGGTAGCTGTTTAGTAATGCAGTTGAGAGTAGATCTGGACAGAAGTAGGCCGATGGCTCCAGAGTTGCTCTGTGCACCAAGCTGACAAGGTGCAAGACAGTGCTGATGTGAAGTTGAATGTGTGATGTGGTTGGACTAGATGACCTTTAAAGGTCCCTTCCAACCCAAACTGTTCCACGATTTTGTGTCTGTTTTGACAATGTTAAGGTGCAGGTGTGCTTCAGTACGACCTTCTGAGAGTTTCTTTCATATCTGCCTTATTGCCACTAGGACTCTAAGCATTTAACTGGCTGAAGAGTTTAGTTCTCAACTAAATTTTATTTTTAATGAGGGATTTCTGTAGTAGAGATGGTTTTCTCTCCGGAGAAGTCTCCGTCTGTGATCAAAACATCTTACTAGCCTCCTGAAAGTTCAGGTTTTTTAAATCCATTCAAAGTTGAGTAGAGAGTTCCTTTTTGTGTTGTGAAAGTGTTGAGATGTTTGTTAAACCCTTCTGATATATGCCTCTGTGTAAGAAGTTTTGGGTCTTTTGGATCTTTCTTTACATAAACATAAATGTGTTCTGTGTTACCTAAACATAAAAATGTGTTACAGTAAACCTGTTGAAGTGTCTTGACTTGTCCCATACTTGTTACTTGCCTTAAACTAAATGGGGGGCTGTATATGTGTGGATGGTACCTTTCTGGTACATTGTTACAGGAAGATGTAATAATGAGGAGATTCTTGTCTCTCTTGTCACTTCTGATATTTCTTAATAAATCACTCCCTCTTAATAGATTATTCCTTCTACCTCCCCCCTTCCCCTGGCCCATCTTAGGGTACAATTCTGGTAACTGTTTTCTGTTCCCTTAATTTTGAAGTGATCATTTCTATAGCTTATCCCCTTTAGTTGCCTTGCTGAGCTTAGTCAGTAAAATATTTGAGACCTTCCAATGAAAAATGATGAAATGTAAAAATACTGTTGTACCTGTTACCAGGGGACAATATTTGCAAAGCCATCGCAGAGATACTGAATTTATTTTTAATCTGTCTGGTACTCATTACAGAAGAGAAATATAGCAAAGATGCATTGTTGAATTTTCAGTGCTGGAATACTGTAATGCCTGTGTGGTTTGTTTTTTGTGTTTTTTTTTTTTTCCTTTCCTGTTTTTTTTCCCCCCTCTTCCCTTCATAGGAAGTAGTAAGTTCACTGCCCTTTATCGCAATATCCCTGGACAATTTTCCAGACAACAAAGAAATTCATGATGACTTGAATGCTTATATTCAGTACAGAATTAATAACAGCCAGGAAATTGTAAACAACATATCTTTAAATGGAAAAGCTGATGCAGCTATTATTGGGAAAGTGAGTAATCACCTGATCATGAGAAGCCTGGGATCTTACCTCTATTTGAAACTCACTCTGGATCTTTTCCAAAAAGGTCACTTAGTAATCAAAAGTGCAAGCTACAAGGTTGTTCCAGTGTCTCTATCAGAATTGTACTTACTTCAGTGCAATATGAAGTTCATGACAAACTCTGCTTTTGAGCGAGCCCTGCCAATATTAAATGTGGCACTGGCATCCCTACATCCCATGACAGATGACCAGATTTTCCAAGCTATTAATGCAGGCCAAATAAATGGTGAACAGCAATGGGAAGACTTCAGCCAAAGGATGGAAGCCCTTTCATGTTTTCTGATAAAAAGACGTGACAAAACACGTATGTTCTGCCATCCTTCCTTCAGGGAATGGCTTGTTTGGAGAGCAGACGGTGAAAATACTGACTTCTTATGTGAGCCAAGGTAAATGAAACCTGTGGTAGATCATGTTCAAGTAACTGCAGTTATGTTTTATATAATTGGTTGCAACAATTGGTGAGAGGAAAGAGTAATATTAAAACACAAGCATGCCTAGTTTTTTCCAAGATAAAAACTTCTATATGTCTAGAAGTATCAGAGTTACAAGTATCAGAGGTTACAATGCATAATTGACTTTGTAGAATTTGCAGATCTGCATTTGACTTTGCTACCTTCATGGAGAAATGAGTACTATGTTGTTATTAATATAGCAAAATTGTTGAGAATTTTGTGCAGCAGTACCTTGTCTATTTAGAGTGCAGGAATAGAAAGAACAGATAATTTGGGCTCTTTTAAACATAAAAATATTAAGACATTTTGTTCTATAATTATATCCTCATGGCATTGTTTCAGTTTGTTCCATCTCACCTTCTTTGACTTAGCATGAATTAGTTAAATTGGAGACAATAAGCTGTTATTGTACATGCATATTCTTGTAGTCTGCATCTTCCATTTTTTTCATATTCTTCAGGGTTTTACTTTTTTGTTTTTATGAAAGAATAAATAATGCTGACGTTTAAAATTAGCACCAACCCAAGACTTCTCTGTGCTTTTGAGTGGATTCAACAAAAACAGTTCAGCAGGTGGAATTACCAGGGTTGCAGACTGTTTGGCCCCTACCGTTTTTCAACGTTGCTAGCTGCACCCTGGGCCCATTGAATACATGATGCATGGTGCGTGCTGTAACAGAAGGTGGAGTGTTGCCTATTCTTACTTAAAGCTTCCTTTTTTTGAAAAGTTCTGTTAAGAAATTTCTGAAGGTGGGGTGAGAAGCTCCCCGCAACTTCATCCCCCAGATGAATAGTCTAATTAGTGTATGGTTAATTGTTCAGTTCCAGTATACAGTCTGATTAATGTACAGTATATGATAACCTTGTTTTCTCAGGGTTATGCCATTTCCACTGTTTCCTAGAACACCGACTAATGTAGATGTAGAATTACTAAATACACATTTTATCTCAAATTTCAAAAGGGTTCAGATCTTCTAAAAGGATTGGATTTTATCTGAGGTACCTGCAGTTTCTGGCTGTGAGATGAAACAATACAAAAAGGGAGCAGTATGCAAATCGGTGTCCAAAGCTGCATTGGTTCTGACATGGGCCTCTTATGAGGTGACAGTAGAGAAATATTAGGAGTGTGTTTCAACTTTGAAATTTACCTTTCTTCTCTTTGCATTATTTTGTTACGGAAAGAATTTTTTTTAGATGTAGTGGTATGTTTCAGTAGTGTGACAAAGAAAGTCGAGCTATTGTGACAGGCATACAGATGGGTTAGGATACTTAGGAAAGTATATTTATAAAAGCAGTTCTCTCTTAATCTTTTTTACTAGGAATGGACATGCTCTGCTGGCTTTCATGTTTTCTCGACAAGAAGGAAAGTTAAACCGCCAACAAACTATGGAACTTGGTCATCATATACTTAAAGCTCATATTTTTAAGGTAAAGCTTACAGCTTAATAGGTTTTATGATCTATTCATATGAATGCATCTTACAGATTCTCCTCTGAGTTGCTTTAATAATTTTTTAGAAGCTTATGCAAAATACTTGGTAGTGCTAACAAACAGTATTGTTACTTCTCTTTATACTGATGAGATGTAGATATAAATAGTATTTCTAATCCTATAGAGAGATTTCCTGTTATATCATTTCTGTTAGGGTCTCAGTAAAAGGACTGGGATTTCTTCCAGTCATCTTCAAGCCTTGTGGATTGGTTATAGTACTGATGGACTGTCTACAGCCCTTGCCTCTCTTAGAAACATCTATACGCCCAATGTGAAGGTAAGAAAATAAGCATTCATGTACAATCAGTGCTTCACCTGCCACTGTTGCTGTAACTGTTGATGAACGTCAAAATTAATGTAACCCTGGAGAAGAAAAAAGTCACCACTGTGCATCTGTAACTGAACTCCTTTATAACGAGTCTTCATGTACTTTTTAAAGCTGTTGTTAAAGTCCAGTTCAGTTCTCCTTGAGAGTTTTGATGGAAGGAAGGGTTTCACCCTGACTCTGATGTAGCCACACACTGTAGTGTAGATAAGCATGTGGATGCATTTTCAGGGGGCCAGATGTACCGCCTGATTTGCTGGGCAGACTTCGGCCATGTTTTTTTTTATATGGGGAAGTATTAAGGGAATTGTAAAGGAGGCAATACTGTGAGAGCGAAAGGCTGTAAAATGCCAGAACTTTGCACTATTATTTGAATCCCTGGATTATGGATGGAGAAATCCAAGTTGACAAGTTGCAATTTTAGCCAACCGCTAGGCCTTTTGATCGGAAATTTGCATGTACACACGCACACACACACACTGATAATTTTGGGGGATTGCTTTTTATGCACTCTGGCTCTCTATTAATGGAGCCAGTTACGTAAATCTGCAGAGTAGTAGCAAATTACACAGATGAAATTGTGCTGAGAGAGTAGTGAGTTTCAGGGGAGAGGTGAGTTCTATTGGGAGTTCACAGTTTGGTAGTACAATAATCTATGTGCTAACAGATGGTTTTAAAGTTTCATATTGCTACACATGTGATAAAGTCGACATCTGCCAATAAAATCTGCATCAGAATTAGGGAGTAACATATGAGTACCTGAATGAAGATGTCAAAGTCTCTTAATAAATTCAGACAAATCTGAGGAAAAAAATGTTTTATTTAAATTAAATTTTAGGTGAGTCGGCTGCTGATCTTGGCAGGAGCAAATGTGAATTATAGGACTGAAGTACTAAATAATGCTCCAGTGCTGTGTGTTCAGTCGCACCTTGGACATGAAGAAGTGGTCACCCTTTTACTAGAATTTGGAGCTGCTATTGATGGAACTTCAGAAAATGGGATGACAGCACTTAGTTATGCAGCTGCTGCAGGTCACATGAACATAGTTTCACTGTTGTGCAAAAAAGGTGCAAAGGTAAGCTGATGCACGAAGATTGCAATGTTTGCAGCCAAAAAAATCATGCAGAGGCCTAAAAAACCTGTTGTTGATTACATAAGTATATAATTAACAAACATAAACTTGGGGCAGGGTGGCAGGGGAGTCCAGAACATCTACACAGGCTTCCATGAAGCATTTTCCATGTGCCACTGATCACAACACTCTGGCCCATCTGTTCAGTCAGTTTTGGGTCCATCTCACTGTGCACTTATGTAACCTGTACTTCCATCAGCTTGTCCATGACAATGTTATGGGAGACAGTATCAGAAGCCTTACTAAAGTCGAGGTAGGCAGCATCTGCAGCTCTCCTCTCATCCACCAAGCCAGTCACCTTGTTGCAGAAGGCTCTCAGGTTGGTTAAGAATGATTTCCCCTTGGTAAACCCATGCTGACTACTCCTGATCACCTTCTTGTCTTGCATGTGTTTGGAAATGTTTTCCAGGATTAGTTTTTCCATCCCCTTCCCAGCAACTAAGGTGAGGCTGTTTGATCTGTAATTCCCCAGATCTTCCTTCCTGCCCTTCTTGAAGACAGGAGTGACATTTGCTCTCTTGCAGTGCATAAGAGCTTCTCCTCTCCATGGTCTTTCACTAGACTTTTTAACTTTGAATATTTTTTTTTCCCCAATGCAGGTTGACTATGTAGACAAGAAAGGCCAGTGTGCTTTGGTCCATTGTGCATTGAGAGGGCATTGTGAAATCCTTCAATACTTGCTTAATGTTGTTTGGATGACTCCTTCCCAAGAACAAAATTCACTAAGAAAATGTCAGGCACTGCAACAAGCTCTAACAGCAGCTTCCAGTATGGGACACTGTCAGGTAGGTTGACAGTTCAAATATTTCAAAATGTGTTTGAATTTGAGAATTGTACAACAATGCTTGCAGCTATTTTTAAAAGAAGTTTGGAAAGCAGAAATATTGAAACTTCTGATATTTAAAGTAGTATGCATTCTTAGCAGCTGTTTTAAATGCTGTAGATAATTATCCAGTAATATTATTTGCTTCAGGATTTGTTTATATGTAATTTTCTGCCTCCTTTTTCCTCTCTGTTCTTGGAAGCTGTCCTAAATCTCTAGTGGTAATGATGATATTCTGTATCAGTGATCCACCCTAGTATGTTTCTACTTCAGGTTGAATTTCTTTTTTTATACTGTAACAAGTTGTATATTGCGCATACATGCACATGCTTAACTTTTTTAATCTGATGCACATGTCAAGTTACACACTTCAGCTTACTTCAGCTTAATGTCGCTTAAGACAGAAATTTGGAGTTGTGTGGATGTATAGGATAAAAGAAGTGTTTGTCAGTGTTACAGTATTGCTCAGTAAAAGGAACACTAAAAGTAAACACATAAATACACAAAATGCTTTAGATATTTAGGTGATAGAAGTATGTCTTCTGTTCATTGGGAAAATAACTCTTAACCTTGATACAAAAGTAATCAGTAAGTAAAGATACTTGAATAAAGATCACAGTAGGCTGATGGAATTTCCTGTTTATGTGTTACAAGTGATGTGCCAAAAGTGGAAACGTAAAATCTCTTCCATAAAACCATTTCGATATTTACTTCTTTTAAATCTATTTTTTAATTGCTATAAGATCAAGAATCTGATCTTTGAAGTTGTTTACGTGATTCAAACGTATGTCTGTACAATTAATTTATTATATGATATATAAGCCATCACTGTCTCACAATATAAATTGGAGGATTCTGAACTATCATTAATTTGAATTAATGGAGATTTCCTTCACTCTCAAAAGTTCTTGTTTGCTATCCGCTGATTAAATGAAAGCAGTCAACTCCTGAATATCAGCAAAATAGATCACATTAATCATAAATACTTAACTCTTACCTGAAAATGTCCATCTTTCTCTATTTTTAGGACAATAAGAAGCTTTATTTTTCTTAGCTAGAAAGAAGACCCGTGTGTTTCATGAATTCTGAATAAATTTTATTCTAGCATTTTGAATTTTAGAATTTTCCATACGTTGTTTACAACACTTCTCATACAGCCTGAAAATATCCATGTACTTTCTCCTTTCCTACCTTTGCTTTTTCCCATAGCATCCAAAACTTTTGCTAGTGTGGTTCTACTCCCTTACCTGCTTGCTGCAGTCTCAGTGACGGTGTCGCCCATTAGAAAATCTGTTTAAAATAGCCATTAGCAGAGGTTTTAATTTAATAATCTTTTACTGGTAGGTGGTTACAAAACATAGATTTCCTTAATAAAACAAAAACAGAGCAAAACTTATTTATAACTCATCTCAAGTTTAAAAATTAGCATTTAACAATGTATTTAAACCATTCTGTGAAGAAATTTTGAAAAACAGCTAGATAGGAATCACTATTTCACATTGTTTATATGTTTTTCCTCTTACAAGATGTGTACAAATACTCTCTTTTTTCCTCTTTGTTTTAGACAATAGGGAATTTCCTCACTGAACTGGGATGCTTTATTTTTGGCATTGTTTGTCTTGATTATTCTGGTATACATAGGTCACACAGGAGCTTATTAAATTATAAACATGTAAAACATCCTGAACCAATCAACAGAAGGGCGCTAGGCTTTTTTTAGAAACTGCTTTCAATAACATTCGGTTGTCTTCAAGTCATACTAAAAATCACACTGAACTTGCTTTGATGGATTGTGAAGAATATTAATTTTCTTTGATTCGTATGCATTAAGAGAGAAGCACTCTCACTTGTTTTAAATCTTTTACCTGTTGCTATATCTTGCAAGTGACAACTGATGGTTTTTGTGACTGACTCTCTCTCTGCTGTTTTTGACAGGTGGTTTGTTACATCTTGACAATTGAAAAGGACCATGAAATAGACATCAATGACACTGATGCTTTGTGGGGAGAAACAGGTATTTCCTTTCTCATATTTTTCCCTAATTAGAGTTGCTCATTTAAGAAGTAAGAGTTTTTCATTTTGATTTTTTTTATTTATTTAATTTTCTGTGATAAAAGTCACAGGAGAACACCAGTTTTAATAATAAAACGCTGTTTATAAGTATAGAGTTTTTAACTTATTAAATCTACTCATCTCATGTATTGAAAAGAAGAGTTATTTTAGATTAAAATTACTGTAAAATACTGATTTCCTAATTAAATTGAAAATGTCTGTGGAAATATAGTGCTTCAAGCTTCAGTGTAGAATTTCATAGGATTATCTGTTTGAGAATATTTTTTTTACCTCATTTATTTGCAGGAAATGCTAGGCAATTGCCTCATTTGTTCTAATTAGGCAATGGATGAAAAGACATGCTTTTGTATGTATGGGAAATGCCAAAAATTTTTTTAAAGACAGACTGTAAACTGTGCAGCCTGCAGCTGAAAGTTTTCCTGTTTCACCATATGAGTAACATCTCAGTTTCATTTAAACAGTTGAGATTGCACAAGCAGGTGGGAAAACAGTCTCTTTTAATGATCATCAGTAGCCTCTTCACGTACCGGAGAAGCAAATGTTCTTTATTCCTATGCATATACAAAACTCTTGCTGCAAATCCAATGAATTCCAAAAAATGTACATCTGTTGCTAAAGTAATTTTCCTTTAATATTTTGTTGTCAACAGTTTGTATTGAAATTCTTGCCTAATGTATTGGGAATCTTTATTCATTAAGTAAGTGCTTCCTTATCCAGTCCTAATTTGTTATGGAGGTGAAGGTCTGAGTCCAGAGAACTACAAGCAGTTCCCTGTGGCACTTTTGTGCTCTCTGAGATACAGAATAGTAAGTTTGGGACAATAAAAACCTGTAGAATGAGTCAAGGTTAGCATTACTTGAAAAATTTATTACTCTTCAATTATTGAACATAAAAAACTTAAGTGGAAAGGATGCTAACTTATATGCTGCTGGAATCTTGGGATTTTGCATGTGTGGGTGAACTGACATTTGCATTGTACTGCATGGTTCTTTGTTTTGTAAATGAGATCAAGGTATGGAACTGGATAGTGATAAAACTTAGAAGTATGAGGCAGATGGAGTGAGAAGTGTGTTTTGTGAGTGCCTGTTTCAAAAAGGGAAAATCCATTGCACCTTGAAACAGCATGGAACAACCTTAAAGACCATTCCTTTTCATTTAGTAACATGTTCGGGAACAGCTTGTTTCTGTTCATTTATTTGTATTGCTGTTATCTACTTGAATCCTAAGTTGGTTCTGCTCGTTATGGAGGCTGTTTCAGTAGCATTTTATATTGTGAGTCTTTTAGAATGAAAGACAGCTAAAGATCATCATTGCCGGTCCCCGTATTTTATCACATTAATGTAGCTGAAGGCCATGTTTGTACAAAGTACAGGTTCAAGGCAAGTCAAATAGCAAATTAAAGTGAAATAGATAAAGTCACGTAACACATTATATGAGAGGATATAGGGGTGGGAGACTTTTAAGCCTGTTTTCTAAATTTCCTTAGTTTACCCTTTTCGAAATGCACATTACTATGTCTCAGTTGGAAAAGTCAATCTTAGGTTAAAGACATCTCTCAGATGTTTTTCCAGCCTCATATGTTCTATACAGATTAGCTAATTCAGAGCATTGCTTACTGTCTAGTAAAAGTGATAGAAAATAGCATCATTTTGTCTGCTCTTCACTTTTGCAGAGTGCCTTTGGGCAGATCAGAGGTGATCCTTTTGAGTGGAATAGTTGGAATTCCTGACCAGAGTTTAATCCTGATGTTGTTTAAGCTGACTGGAGGAATTGTTTAGTCATTTTATACCTGGATAAGGTATAGGGAGTTACATTGTTGCTGTAATGTTAGTTAAACCATGAGCTAAAAGGCTGGTGCTGACAGAATAAAAATTGTGACATTTTTGAACAAGATAGTTTGTTTCCCCTTTAATGGTGATACCTGTAGGAGTTACATTCCAGTTTTTGAGATCTAAACAGTTGATGTAATTGTAACATAGTGAAGTATCAGTAAGTGAAGAGTGAATGGGTTAGATATTGTTGTTAAAAAAAAAATAATATTAAATTACTACTTCCTGCAGTGTTTGCAATTTCATTTACTTTCAGCATTCATTGGAATTTTTAAAAATTCTACTTCATCATGTTTGAAAATGCTAAAAAATTAGTAACAAGAAATTCACAATTTGATCCACTTATTATTGGAAAATATATGGTATTAGGATTTAGAAAATGGAGGGGCGAGTCCTTTTGCTGATTCTTGCAGAAGTTAGCACATGAACCCTTTTTCTAAGCAGTGTTAACATTACTGATGATGCTTCAACACAAACAACAAAAAAAATAATTTTAATTTCAAGCTCCATTTAAAACACACAGTAAGTTGATGTGAGTGAAATGGAAGAGGGGAAAAATAATGATGGGGAAAATATTTTATTTTCAAGCTTCAATGAGTGTCACAGGGAAAAGCAAGGAGTATAATAAGCTATAGGAGAAGGTGGCAAGTTGTGCAAATGCCTTACAGCAACACTTCAGTGTTATGGTACTGAGTAGAGTCACAAAATATTAGTGCTGGATCTGTGGAAATTACCTGCTTTCTCATAAGCCATATATTGTGAACATAGATGTGCAGTACTTTGTATGTTATGAATGTCTAAAGTAAAGATCGTATCGATGGTTTTATTATTGTGCTACGTGGACACATTTGGTACTATATTGTGCTGGACTGCTCCGTCACCAGCGCATGTAGGCATGCTTGCAATTGCAATACTCTGGTGTTTTCAGCCAGGGCTGAGAAGGTGTCCTCTGATAGTAGTAGCTACCTGTTTAAAAGTTGCAAGGTTACTGCGTTTTAGATGGAGGTCAAGAGCACTCACTCTTGACAACATACACTGTTCAGTTCAAAAAGATTTTTAAGGTGAACTAGAAGGTTGATGCCTCTTCTGTACTGAAAAATGTACAGGAATCCCTTGAAGTCCAGAGCAAGGGTAAACACACAGGAATTAGAACTATTGATTGATAACCTACTGTGTTTTTCACTGTGAAAAACAAGGAAAGCAATTTTAACTAGTGCAGAATGAAGCTAAGTTGTCCAAGATACAGACTTTCTGCAGAGATCTAAATATCTGATGTTTGGCAATACATCACTGCTAGGGATCGAGTAAGCAGTACTTCTGAAACTTGAGTTACAGTCCCTTTGTTGAATCACGGAACTGTTATCATCTTCGCCTTTTGAGAAGGGCCTGGTGGAAAGAGAGGAAGTTTTCTTGTCATGAAGAAAATTATTAATGAAAAAGCAACTAGAACTGCCTCAGGCTGGTGGGTTTATCAAAAATTTTCATAAAGATTCCTTTTAACCTACAAGCTATGCACATGATACAGTTGTTATCTTTGAGAATCATCTTTTTATTTACCAGAGAATGCCTGTGGCTTATTGACTTAACCTGATTCTGACTAATTCATTTGAGTCTGAAAGTAGTTATGAAAATCTTACGGAGCAGCTGAGTTGAAAAAATTGGGGATTCAGTAATATTCCCATAACACGCATGTGTCAAAAGACGTGGTAAAACAGCTAAGAGATAATGTTGATGAAAATGCTTTCTTTAGCCCTGACAGCTGCTGCAGGAAGAGGAAAACTGGAAGTCTGTGAATTACTTCTTGAACATGGAGCAGTTGTGACGAGACCTAATCGGAGGGGGATTCCTCCACTTTTCTGTGCAGTACGGCAGGGGCACTGGCAGGTCTGACACATATTTGCAAATTAGATGGATTCATTTGGGAAGCGGTCCTTGATTCCTCCCATCCCATCCCATCCCATCCCATCTCCCAGTCCTGTAATAAATTAGTGTAAATTTCTAATACACATTTACATCAGCTTCGAAGGGATGTGTTCAGAAGCTCACTTTTTAAGTTATTGAAAGCAATACAAAGGATTTTGAAGTACATTGGCTGCATGACAACCTTAGTTGTAACATATCTGAAAAATAATACATGGGGGTTAAAATATTTTATTTCTGAGACCAAGAACAGAGGCAATTTCAGATCCTCTGTACTGTTTCTGTATTAATGGAGAGAGGACCTTAGAGTCTGGAGCCTTCCTCATGCTGGACACTCCTGTCAGGAGAAAGCCCTGAATTGCAAACAGTTAAGGCTTGAGTTGTGCAGGATTTCTCAATGATTGCTATAAATAACACCATAGTCCTCTTCTTTAAAAGTTCATGCTGTTATGGCTAAAATCTAAATCTGCCAATTTATTTTTAAATTGCTATTTTGTATTTCAGATTGCTAAACTTCTAGTGGAACACGGGTCTGATGTGAATTTAAGTGACAAGCAAGGCCGAACTCCACTTATGGTGGCTTCTTGTGAAGGACATTTGAGCACTGTGGAATTTCTGCTTTCTGAAGGTAGAAAATAAATAGTGATTCAAGGCTGCACAGCCGTTCCAGAAACTGCATCTGTGTGAGTTAGGTAATTTTGCTTATTAAACAGGACATCTTCATAACAAAGTTAATTTTCATTTTACAGGTGCAACTATTTCATCTCTGGACAAAGAAGGACTGACAGCTTTGAGCTGGGCATGTCTAAAAGGCCACAGGCAAGTGGTTCAG
Source organism: Buteo buteo (assembly GCF_964188355.1). Taxonomy (NCBI): domain Eukaryota; kingdom Metazoa; phylum Chordata; class Aves; order Accipitriformes; family Accipitridae; genus Buteo; species Buteo buteo. The sequence goes on from NC_134175.1 coordinate 54,395,560, forward strand.
TATTTAGTTGAGAAAGGTGCAACAACTGATCAGACAGACAAAAATGGACGAACACCTCTAGACCTGGCTGCTTTTTATGGAGATGCTGATATTGTAAGTAGAACTAACAGCAGAAAAACTAAGCATGTATTGAATTTTCATAATAGAAAACAAAGCTTAGAAAAATACTGCTAACCAAAACAGAAAGGAAATTTGAGGAAGTAGCCAAGATGCTTACACTGCTAGCATCTTGACTGCAGTGCAAGTATTTACTCAGAAAAGCATTTTCTAGATAAGGTTTTAGTACCAAGGTAGTTGTGATATATAGAGCACGCTGTTGTACTTCATGAGTTTTTAAATCTCAATAAAAAGTAGCATTTACAATTTCTGTGTTGGATGAACTGGAATTAAAAAAAAACCAAAACAAAAACACCTGTGGGACATGAAAGGAAAATATCTCTTTTCAGCCTCTGCAAACCCACTGAGGTAACTGACAGGGTCCCAGTCTGTTGGGTGCCTTAGGTGGAACAGAGACCCCAAGTAAAAGATGTGGCAGTATTATTCTTCTTCCTACAACAGATGAAATGCAGGAAGATTTTGCTTTTCCATCATAAGGCCGCATTGCTTGTCTTTGATGGGTATCTTACATGCTTTGCCTGACAGGGAGAGAACTGTTAGAAATCCGTACATTTTTCATCTTGCGAAGATGGCACTGAGCACATCTTAGTGTTACTGTCCAGTCTATATATGTGGAAGTACAGGGCCTGAGGTATAAATTCAGTTTTTCTCGGTTTGTTCCACAGATCATTTCAGAAACAGGACAACAACTGAAGTTCCTTTTTCAGTCCTGTACCTTTCTCACATACTACCTTCTTCCTCTATAATAAATGTTACAATACAAGATTTTAAGGCATTTTAGGTGAAGTTTTTCTGAATCTGAAATGGGCCATGCCAATAACTGAGATCAAAAGTATAAAATAAGTTTAAAGTCTATGATTTAGAATTCTTTACATCTTTAAAATCACAGATTTTTGAAGTGATTGTATATTTTTGTTCTCAAGCTTCAAAACTCAGTAATTAAGCACAATTCAGAAGCCTAACCAGATAGGAATGCAATTTCCGCAACCTGCATGGTAGGGCATGCTCAAATCTGCATGCACTATAAACAGATCCAAGAGTTCACCAGGAAGCTAGAAAGAATAGCATATGCAGCCTCCTAAACTCGCTAGCATCTTTATTTCTAGAGTTGGTATATACAATGTCCTGTTTCAAAACAGCAGTTCTTCAATAAGAATGCTGCCAGACAGTATTACTTGCTGTAGCACTCTAAGTCCCATTCAGCCTTAGTCAGGATTAACTTGAAATTGTAAATAAGCCCTTAGATTCTGTAGTGGCTTTAACATGTTTCAGAAGTCACATCACAGAGCTATTCCTGCCACTGCAAGTGTTTCTAGGTAACACTGGGGACCTGAAGAGGGACTTCTTTCCTACTTGGGAATGAGGGGTAGCCAGACTCCTGTACATACTTTTACTGTAGGTTACTGCACTGGAGTAGAACAGACTGCCAGTCCACCTGGTAGACGGCCACATCAGCAGTTCATACGGCTGAACAGCCTGGTCTCTCTGCTAGGGCAACAGACAAAGGTGCAATACTACTAATTAAGAGATCACTCAGCAGGCCTGCAGCTTTCCTGTCAGTGAGAAGGATTGTTAATACCTCTCTCCATACTAGATTACTGCCAGTCGCATTTGGGCAAGCAATGGTTGTGTGAAAGAACTATTGCTTACATCAAACCTGCCATCGCTGTCATTTCCTATATGTTGCACTTTTAATTAAATAGTGCTGATGGACAATTACGAGAATTACTCTGTTACTCTGGATGCTTGGTGAATGCTTGGTGGAAGCTGATGGTGTCTGACATACTTACTTTGCTTTCTTAAACTTTTTTATTTGCCCTTGCTGCATTTTACATTTGCTGCATTTACGTCAAACTGCAGTATTAGACTGCTGTAATAAATGGTTAAGAAATGAATAAAATTACAGATGTGTTTTTCTTCATGTAGAACAAGTGGTCTCTCAGCATCATAATTTGTATTTACACTGTTAACTAGCATGTTTTAAGTATCTCACATTACAGAATAGTAGTCTGTGTATTTTCTGTTTATTGTATTTGTATAGCATTGTGTCCTACACTAGGAGCATATTCCGGTACTGCGCTTCATGCTTGTCATTGTTGTGTTAGGGTGTACTTGAAGCTGAAAGCACAGGGCCTACACTGCTGCTCTGCTTTCTTCTGAGCTTACTGCCTTTACGCTTGAGTTGCTGTGTCACATATTGGCATGCTGAACATGAACAATGGATAGCATAATGTTTTGGTCTTAGTGTTCTTCTGACACAGGTACTTCCAGGAATTTGCGTGTTGGTTTTTTTAATACCTTAATGGCAGCTCTTGAGTGCAGTTTGATTGCATTCCCATGCCGTGTTGTCTTCAATGGATTCAGTTCAATGGATTTAAAATGGCTTTAGCACACTCTGGAGTATATACACAGTATACTTCAAGGAAGATTAGATGGTAGCTTAAATATTTCACTGTTCTGCCTCTCCTACCAAAAATCATGTTACAAGGCTTGTCTTGTTTCTTTTCACAGGTGCAGTACTTGGTAGAGAAAGGAGCAATGATTGAGCATGTTGACCACAGTGGCATGCGGCCACTGGACAGAGCTATCGGATGTCGTAATACATCAGTAGTGGTTATGCTACTGAGAAAAGGAGCTAAACTAGGTCAGTAAAACTATCCTACACTCAAGAGAAACAACTGAATATCTGCTCTGCTAGAATTACTGTCATTTCTGTAAAGTAGATTAAATAAATAAATCTTGAAATACATACTAGATTTTTGCAGGTTTTATGGTTTGCAGATGCCCACTCAAGAGAAATCAATCTCTTTCTTTTAAAGGCAGACACTCAAGACTCACTTCAGAAGTGAGGAAATGCTTAAGTAATTTTATTCTATTCCTTTCTTTGATGTATGTTGATGAGGAGATCTGGAGGAGTCAAGTCTTTACATGGTTACTCTATCATGATATACTTAAACAAGAAAATTTTCATTATGCTATTAGTGTTACTTAATTCTGACACTATTAATAATTTAGATTAAGAAGTTTTACATTTAAATAACATTCTTTTAATAAATTAGAGAATCGTACATTTTGCAAAGGGTGGGCAAAAATACATGTGCAAATCCTGTATCATTGCTAGGCAAGCAGATGGTGCAGATGTGTACATGATAATTATTGAATCTGTAGTACCTTTAAGTCATCATTTATTATATTTGGGTACTAAGAATGATCAAATATAGATCCTTATTTAGGCCTGAACTTTACCGTGACTTTCATACTGTCCTATACTGGCTTTAGACCAGGGGTGACATGAGTCGGACCATTTAATATCTGGCTGTTATCTATGTGGGGTGGCAGGGGGCATGTATGGATATATATGTATTTTAAATATATGCACATAATAATAGTAATCCATGCAGGTGAAATACTTAAGTAGGATTAGGCTTTCTAGTGTGAATAGGTATCAGAAACATACTTTCTTCCCTTTTGTCAGAGATCCTTAAAATTTAACTTGCAGGAAATGCAGCATGGGCAATGGCCACCTCAAAACCCGATATTCTCCTTATTCTGCTGCAGAAACTGATGGAAGAAGGAAATATACTATACAAAGTAGGTAGATTTTTATTTTTCTGATAGCAGAACGTTATAATTGGACTTCTGTCTGAAGGTAGATTAAAATTCTTTATACCTCCTTTTCTGTTCAAACAAGATGTGTTCTTGCACATCCTCTCATGTTGGGAATAAGACCAAGAAATCTTGAGAACCCTGGGAAAGAATAATTGAAAACTCTTGTGTAAAATAAATAAATACATAAAAATTTTAAGACAGCTAAGTACATTTTCTTTCTGTTGAGCAAATCGTTCTGTGAACATTTGTAGCAGTCATTTGCTTCTTAAGGGCAACTCAGAATGTAAGGTGTTCATTTGAATGTGTCTTGTTGAATTAAGTGACATTTAGGAGTAACTTCTCTTCAGGATAATGTTCTTTTGTGTGCTATTTAAATATATAATGAGGAAAGCGACAGCTCTTGTGATACATTCTTTTTACTAGTGGTGATATATTGCTCAGAAGAGGGACTGGAATTATTTTTGTAAACTGTGATACACCTGCATTATTTCATTAGTACAACACAGTGCTCAATGGCTTATATAAGCATAATTTAAAGTCTGTTCTAGCTACAATACTTGTAATTTGTATGGATTTTTTTTACAAGGGCCCTCAAATCACCTTACCTCTGATTTTTGTTTTATATCAAATGGCTTTGCATAGTACAGAAGAGAGACCCTTGATGAGACTTTGGCATCATGAATCAGGGTGGACCTGCTTAGATTCTCCCAAATTCTGTATAGGAGTCTTAGGAATACATCTGGATAATTTATAGAGTTTCTTGATCCTGAAATGGGTTTAGAGCTTTATATCCAAGCAGGTGCCTTTAAGCATGGGACATCTTTCAACATAAAGGGTAACAGATTTTATGCTACAAAGGCAGTTCTGCCATCCCTGGGAAGCCTCTCCCAGGGATGTCACACTTCTCTGGTGGTGTGTTGAATGCAACTCGTTGTTCAGGGAGAAGGTGCCACCATGTCACCAGCACCAATTCATTTTCTTCAGTTTCTCCTCAAGTTGCTCCACAGGTTGACCCCTGCCTGGACTCTGAGACCACAGAGTAACATAGCAGGACTTGGTACTAATATGTTTTACCAGAGGCTGAATTCCCTGCTGGTAACTACTTTTAGAGTGCTTAATTTTATTACATTAATTTGAATGGACTTGCTAGAGCTATGGTATGTCATTTAGCTTATTAAACTTTTTCCAGTATCCTTTGATTTATTTACTTGCCAAAGTGGTTTTTAAATGGAGTTATTTTGCAGAGTAACACACATTTGAGCGTGCTCACAGTATGCAATAATTACTTTTCAGCTTTCCAGCTGAATAAAATAAGATAAACGTTAAATATTTTCCTTGCCTGTTTCAGCAGTAAATTTTGACCACTTTGAGTGTTAAGATGAATTAAATGATAAAAAACACCTGATGTTTATGAAAAGAAATTAACTTGTAAAATATCCGTAAAATCTCTTCACCTGTCAATTAAAGGATGTGCTTTTCTATCATGCTACAAGGATGTCAGTGGTTTTTGCAAAACTGTCTCAGATCTTCACTTTATTGTGAAGATATTCTCCAGGCATCTCTTGGAGAGTCTGAATATTTCTAGTGCGTGGGTGGATCATTCAGGTAGTCAGGTTAGCTCTCTTACTCAACCTCTGTTAAGCAGTAGGAGAGTGACCTTTGACTACTTTAAATTCATAGACTCAGTCGCCCCACTAAACACAGCTGAGACTCCTAAGTGGATCTGGCAGTAGCTGGACTGCATGTCTGAATGTTGTACTGACTCTTCCTCCCTCTCCCATCCAGCCCCTTCTGTTGCCAGAGGTTATTCTGCAGTATTGCCACCTGATTAAGGATACACCATTCCTGATTAAGGCTATGCTCTACTAGAGGCATCTAGGCCTTAGAGTTTTAATCAACTACATCATCAGATATTTGACTGCTCTGTTTAAAAAAAAAAAAAAATAAATAAATAATGAATTGTATCATACATAAATTGTACATACATGCATTTTTCTGGTACAAGTAGTATGTATTAATGAAAATATGATCCTGGTGAAATACTGATAAAGGTATGAGTTTAGAAACAAACACAAATTCTAGTTAACATGCAAGTTCTCTCACTGTGTCTGTGTGTAATTCCTACTGTATGTATTTATTTTTTAAAAAATCTGGCCCTGCGTTTTCTATGTGAAGAGCACCTGTTGGTAGATGTCAAATACAAATGTGCTTTGTTGCACCAGTATTGCAATATTAAGAGTTTGTGAAAAGCCTTTTGTTTCCTAAATTTGTAGAAAGGTAAGATGAAGGAAGCAGCACAGCGCTACCAGTATGCCTTGAGGAAGTTTCCAAGGGAAGGATTTGGAGAAGAAATGAAAGCATTCAATGAGCTGAGAGTTTCGTTATATCTAAATTTATCACGATGTCGCCGAAAAACAAATGTAAGTTTTGCTGTTAATCTGTTGCCTCTCCGGTATTGGGAATCTTAGACTTCTACTGCATTATTGAGTTTGTACTTGGATATTTGGGGTTTTTGCTATTTTAGAATCCTTTTCACGGTATCCTGATTTTGGGCTTTGTTATGTCAACAAATGGGGACAGCTCGTAAGATGAGGGCATGTTGCCGTGGGGGATCTATTACAGCTGTCCTTATGTAATACAGTTATTTTGGAATGATGAACTGCTGGATGTTTTTGGTACTTTTAAAAGACTAAATGGAAAATGCCACCACCACTACCCTTTGTTATCATACAGCATAACCTACTTCTACAGCTGTATTGTATGTGCTGGTTGTTTCTTTGTACCTTCACCAGTGCGTTAGGTGGCTGGTAAGAACCTGAATGACTATTGGAGCAAAGACTTCTGATTTTCTGAATATACCTTACACAGTTCCTTCTTTTCAAACAGTAACTTCTTAATTCTCTGGTCATCCAAGTTGTTCTTGGCATCTGCTCCCATTTGAAGAACTTCTATATATAGGTGTCCAGGACTTCACATAGGCAGTTCTGCCGGTGCTTTGCACAGCAGTACTAATCCTTTCTTTTCTGTGCTAGAACTACCTCTCCTGATGCCTTTCTTGCTGAGACTGGCTTTTTCAGTTGCATCAAACTAACAGCAGAAAGTGGCTCTGTGACCAACTAGTGCATGTGTGTGCATGCCTGTGTGTTTCTTACGTTTCTTGTGTATCCCGCTGATAAACTCTCATTTACATTTTGCTAATCCTGAAGTGCATCCCCTTATATGTAAAGCTGAAGTTCATCATGTTGCTTTTGCATGACATCTCAGGATGGTTTTTTTGGTGTTAATACTTTCCAACCTCCTGTATCATCATGTTCGAGATAATTCAGTGTCATGCATGCCCTGTGCTGTGTTTGGCTGTTATAGAAATTAGACTTGCTTCTGCCTTCATCTTCGCCATAGCCATCTTTGCCCCCATTTCAGTTCTGCTTTGTTAATTCCAGTCTTTGGTTTAACCAATGATTTACTAAACTCTTATTCTGTGTTCTTGTTAAATGAAGACCAAATATGTTACGTTCAGTGCAATTCTTCTCTAAAAATTTCATGTACCTTGTCAAAGAAAGCTCTGGACTAGTCATAACCATTTCCTGATTTTTCTTGTTTTCCTCTAAGTTCCTAGGTCTTTAACTGGCCATTTTTCAAAACACATTCTAAAGCCTTGCTATGTGAGGTGGTCAGTTTATCCTGTTAAACATGCATTCTCTTATATTTTAACATCTTTGGGTTGAAAATAACTGTATTGTATCTATATTAACATTGCTTTTTAGCTACCTTGGAGTCAGTTTCCCTTAGACATGAGAGACAAGGTTAGCAAGATGAGGTCTGCTCTCAGTCTTTCACAAAATACCTGCTCTTGCTAACTGATAAAAGGTGACTTTCTATACTGCGTAAGCTGTCTGCACTTTTGAAGCAGTACCACAAATAAAAAGCATGCAGCTTTCTTTTATTGTCAATGTATAATGAGTACATTTGTTTAAATTGTTAGGACTTTGGTATGGCTGAAGAGTTTGCTACCAAAGCATTGGATCTGAAACCCAAGTCTTATGAAGCCTATTATGCTAGAGCAAGAGCTAAAAGGAACAGCAGGTACTGTTGGATTCTGTGCGTCTGTCTGCACAGATTTTTTTTTTACTTCCTAACACTTCCAATGACTCTTTTCCTATTTCGCTAGTTGTATTTGGAATTTAGAAAGGAAAAGTTATTTTGCTTGTGCACTTTCCACCTGTATCAGTTCTCTGTATCAGTTAAAGCCAACCAAACCCAAAAAGCAATACTGAATACTCATTTAGGTAATTATTAGGCAGTCCAGAAAGTAACCAACTGATAGGAAGAGGGTTTATTTTAAGTGCAAGAGTGAATGGGACTCCTACTCCATGTGACTCAGCAGTGTGCTACCGAACTCCAGCGCTGCATTATTTATTACCAAGAATAACTGGGTGCTTTTATAGGACAGGATATGTTGAATCATTAGCAGTTCAAGACAAAAACAAGGGCAGAGAGGAGGAACCATCTCTTTAAGCTGGAAAAATGCCAAACTACATTGGTATAGTTGAAGTATAGGGAGAGGTGCCTTTTTGATTCACCGTGTCTTTTCTAAGCAGAATAATAAATGGTCATGAAGCAGACTTTGGCAAGTTACCCACTCTGACAGTAACAGTAAAAGGCTTATGAGAAAGAGTCAGTTCCTAGTGTTATCAGCAGACTTCTGCTGCCTTCCTGAAAAATCGTTAACAGCTTTAACAAGGGGAAGGGTTTAGCCCCGGGGCTGTGCTTTCACTGTAGGAAAGAATTTCCTGGGTTTGGAGAACATCCAGTTCTTACATTGTCACCACCTGCAGCAGGAGATGACAAATCAGAAGATTTCTTTGAAAGTGGTGGAGGTGGATTAGTGGTAGGCAATGCTGAGACTCAGATTTGCCCCAGGTTTTTATTGCTTGCCTTTTTTTTTTTTTTTTTTTTTTTTTCCCTCCCCCCCCTAAACAGAAAGCTACTTGCTGCTCTTGCTGACTTACGTGAAGCCACACAACTGTGTCCTAGCAATCAAGAGATAAAACGTCTACTGGCTCGAGTAGAAGAGGAATGCAAACAGTTCCAGAGAACACAGCAACAGAAGCATCAGTCTCCACAGCTACTACAGCAAATTAACAACTCTGATAATGAGGAGGAGGGCATTACACAAGGTGTGAATGATAACTTTAATCTTCAAGACAGGGAGGATGAACTGCTACACCCTGATGAATCTGTTTCCTCTCCACAAAGGCTGCAGTGTTCCTTAGCTGCTTCATCATACAGCAGGACCCTTCAAGAAGGTGTTCAGCAGAAAGCTATATCTGTGTCCCCTCAAAGCAGAACAGGCAACAAATATCTGAGAGAGCCAGGCTTGATCGTGCAGCCAACAAAGCAGGCACAGATTGTAAAAACCAATCAGCACCTGAGCTCCATCCAGCCTGGATCAAAAATGGGAAGCAGTCAATGTAATACAAAGACACAGTCATCTTTTCAGCATCTTCCTCAAAGTCCCTTGCCAGTCCGGCACTCAAAAATTCAGCACTTGGATGGGACAAGCACGTTATCACCCGGAAGTGTTTCCACAGGTCCTAGTTCTGAACTGTACAGTGAGAAGTTTATGTCCAGCCAGTGTTCCCATTCACAGCATAATGAGAATATCTCTTCTCATTCTTTTGCAAGTAAGTCTAAAACCGCTGACAGATTAACAGCCCCTACTGAAATGAATTTCAGTGAAGCAAGGCAGCAAAGTCCTCTAACCAGTGGTGTCTCTTCCAGTTCTCCATCCAGTAGTATGATTCTTGCCAGCTCCACCAGCAGCTTAACTTCAGCCAGTAGTTTTTCAGATAGTATTAAGGGACTAGGCCCAGACGTTCGACTCAAGGAGAGTAACGTTAATCAAGTTCAGGGTATTGTTGCTGAACACAGACCTCGCAATACCCCATTTATGGGAATCATGGATAAGACTGCAAGATTTCAGCAGCAAAATACTCAATCCAGTCGCACTTGGCACTCTCAGGCATCGGATGGATTATCAACAACTGTTGCTTCTGGGGGCGTTCAGTCCTCAAATTTTGAGCCACTCTCAGTCAAACACTACCAAACTAAAATTTCCTCTACTGCTGCTGGCCCAGGAGATGGCAGCCAGAATGGTATGCAAACTAAAGAACGTGAGGAGCTTAAGTGCCAAATACCTACCCACTGTCAAGACAACAGAGCACCTAAACAAGCTTTGCATTTATACCCAGATGCTGTATCAAAACAGCAGTCTCACATCAATAAGGAAGGCCATCTAAGTCATGTCATGTCTACAAAACCAAAGCGATCATTCATTGAATCAAACGTATAAATACAATTTTGTATATTTACAGGGATGTAAAACTTAGCTCGTAACATCATAGGGTTCTATACAAAATACGGATTGGCTGGTCACTTGTGAGTTTTGAGTAAGCAGTCCGCATTGGCCAGTACTTAATGGGATAGAACCACTTTACACTGTTCCTACCATCACAGGACAGTTACAGTAACTGGAATAGCAAATCTGTGTAGAAAGAGTTGGTTAGGATCACAAGCAAAGAAATCCTTTCCATTACATTTTACCATTAAATAATACTTTCCTTTTCCATAGGGCTTTAATCTTGGCTTTTGGTTATATTACATCTCACCACTTACATAATAATTGTGCCTCTATAATGCTTAAGTAAGTGCTTACTTCTCAAAACAGTGTTAAGAAAGATACCTGCTGCATAATACTCAGATCTGTATATGTATGCTTTTTTTTAAAATCAAAGATAGTATTTTATCACTTTTCTAGTGGGATCTAATTTGGGTTGCATGATGTACATTTAGGAAGCATAAATAATTTGTGTATGAGTAAACTAAAAGTAAGTGGCCATGTTTTGACATGTAAATATAACTATTTTAGTAACTAGAAGAAATCAAGTAAAATAAACAGTGACATTTGCATGTGTATTGAAAGGCTTTGACCATATTGGTTATTGCACTGAAGAACACAATATTATGGCATATTAACAATAATCGCACTTTATATAGTTTATCTAATCACCTTTGGGGTGCTATCTTAAAGCAGAATGATTTATTGTTTATTTGCAAAAAAGGTACAGCAATGAAATGTTCAGTAAGTGTTTTTATGGGAAACCCAAGAAATTGATGGAGTGAAGATGAAAGTTTGAGGAAAAGTGTATGTGCAGTTGCATGATGGGATGAAGTCGTGAATGTTGGTTTTTTTGGAGGAAATAAGATTTTTATACTGGCAAAAAGAGCCTGAAAATAAACAGATGTAGTGACATTCCTGTGAGTGCAATTAGGTTGGAGTGGTCAACTTTACATAGTCAGTCACTTTTTACGTCTTGTTTGTATGCAGTGTTTTATGTACATTGTAAACAGCCGTACCCATTTTTACAAATTCTTTTTGAGTTTGCATCATTATGCTTTAGCTTATTTATTGTTTACTGTTTCTTTGATATTTTGTACAAGTCCTATATTAGCCTTGTCCTGTAGTTCTATTTTTGCACACTACTGTATTTTTTTTCCGTACAAAATAAAGATTATTAATATACCTGTGGGATGCGATGCAGTCACTGATGGTTACAGGAGAAACTCTCTCCCAACTTTTCCAACTCCATGTTCAGTAATAGGGAACAGAGGAAGACACATTTTTGTTTTTTAAATTGGAAAAAGGAATACAGATTATATACTTTGCTATTTCTTACCTTCTGAAAGACTAACTTGGCAAAACCAAAACTCATAAATGTAGTGAAAATTTTGAGACTTTATTTGAAAAACTGTGAATCTGAATACTTCATTTCTTAAACAGATATACTGCAAAGTAAAATTACCAGTAACTTAACTTAGAAGTTATACAGGAATTCCCTGGGAGCTTCCAACAGTGAAGATTCTCCTTCTAACACCCACTTAAATGACAGCCACAGATTAGAACAGAAACACTTTTTTTTCTTTCCAATTGTTTCTGATACAGTTATTTCCTTTAGCTACATACAATTTCATTTCCATTAATTTTAACAAACAACTTCAGTTTAACTGTCTTTCTGCTGAGTCTCCAGCCAGCGACTGATAGCCATTTTTAGTGTCCTGTTTGGTGTAAGCATAAGAGAGGGGAGAGGAAGATTCGTCATGGGACTAGATCGTCTTCTAGTGCTGATCCAGTTTTCCATTGCTTCCTTTTCATAGGAGTAGCCATCTACAAAGAAACCACCATCAACAGCTTATGCTACAGATGCCTGGGCACTGTTATGCTGTACAGCTTGTAGCTATTTAAATTTAAAAGGGATGTAAGGGGATCAGTATTTCCAAACAGGAAAACTGACATACAGAAAAATGGTCTGTGAAAGTTTTACCATAAACTGAAACATATTTGTTTCAAATTACATAGTTAAACATACTACAATAAAATTTTATACAGCAGTATTAAGATCAAAATTTGGTTCAACCTTTCTAAATTATACTGTACTCAGCAAACTAACCAGTACAAGCTATTTTAGAAAGCACTGCAAATTTGTCTAAGTTACAGCTGCATAGGTTCATTGATGACTTCAAAGCAGCATATTATCTGAAAAACTCTTGCAGCTGTGTCTGAACCCCCCTCCCTGCCCTGTGCCAAGAACCAGGTATGGCCTTAAGGACACATGAAATAGAGATGTCTTTAGTAAAGGCTCTGTGTGTATGTACACTGATGTTTTGCTGCTGTAGTGATTTCAGTTGGCTTGGAATTTTGCCTTGTGTGTCTGTTTGTTTGTTAGCAGCAGAGGCATGCCAGCAAGAGACCTTTGCTAAACTAGCCCTTTCCCACCCAAGGGATTGTCTCTGATGAGGTCACGGGACTAAGCCAAGTTCATGCCTGAACTGGTGACTAAGGTACACAACAGGACCAAATTACAGAAAGACTTCCTGTGTCCTTATTTGTGGTTAAGGAATTGCCTACTGTACAGATAAAGTTCATTACAAGGCTGTAAAAAGGAATCATCAGAGCAAGAAACAGTGAACCAGTGAGGTGGCTGGCCAGGAAACTGCATTGACAATCAGCATTTATAACAACAGTGCTTACTCAGTTCCTTTAAAGGAAATCAGGTGATGCTCATCAAGTTGCCTGGAACTGCAGTTGCTTAGCTCTGTGATGTTTAGTTCTAAATTACTCTGAAGACACCATACTAGACATTGTCAAGCTTCACCAAGCATTTGCAAGTAATATTCTCCCCCCACCCCAGTACTTTGAGAAATACAACGCAATGTTTGTATTTGCTAGTTAAGGACAATGGGAGAGGGAAAATAAAGGGTACTGAACCATTACTATACATGAAACAGAGTTGTTAATAAAACCAGCATGTCAGTTAGTTAAAAAAAAAAAAAAAAAAAAGAGTGCCTAAGGTGGGGGAAGAACTCCCTGCCAAACAAAAAAAACCCAACCAAACAAAAAAAAAGCTGTGTACCCCCCCCAAAAAAAACATAAATGGCATATTGGTGTTAAAGTTAGTGCATGCCTTTGGTTAATAAAACCATTAGATTTTAATCACAATTTAAACAATCATTTCCATTTAGCTGAATATAAAGTTCTTGACTAACTTTTTAAAAAGTATTTTCACCTCAGGAACCCTTTATAGTTAAAAAAAAAAAAAAAAAGGACAATGATAGCTGACCATGAATATAAACAGTTCAGGCTAGTTTCATGTTTCTCTCTCACTGCAAAGCACCAAAATATATTATGCACGTTACATAAGACTTCCTTTTCAGTTTGAATGATCCATAATATGAACTGAAAGCTCATTAACATCTAAAGGCTAACGCAACTAAAGACTGCTGCTGTGCAGTACTCAGCAATGAACTCTCAGTGGGCCGACCAAGCCCCGAGTTGGGCACTTGGCCCTCAACGCCCATCTAGTTTCAGGATTTCAGCTCTTCCAGTCAGCACCGTAACAAGCTGCTACTTGAATAACAGAAATAGAGGAATAAACCCCACCCCACCCTGCCACGTATTAGCACAATCACCCAGGAACACCTCCATCTGATGAAATACAAACCTGTGTCCTCCACCCCTCCTCTAACACAGGGCGACACTCTATTTCCTTCCCCTTATTGAATATCGGCCACTTACATAACATGGAAAAAAAATCTTATTTAGGCTGGTCACTTGAGTAAAAGAAATTGGCAGTTTGGCATTCTACCTTCTATTTAGTTTTCCTTAAATTCTACAAAGCACAAAAGCATAAAAGTTTTACTTAACTCTTACTTAGCTTACTAACCTAAACAAAATACACAGCTCACTTCAGTTAGTTACTTCCTAATCTCAGAAATATCTAAATTCCTCCAATTTGAATCTGCAGAATTGCCCCCATCTTAAAGTCAGCCGCGTTCATACTACAGGAACTTCAGTTCTACAGTGTCAGGCAGTGAAGTAGCTAGTTAGTGAATACAGAAGTTTACGAACACAGAACTATACTTTCCTTCACCTGTCTTGCCACAAACCAACCTTTCTCCTGCTGCAACAGCTAACATTTCTGTTATTATTCATCAACTTCTATAAAAATAAAGCAGTGTGAGGAACTCCCAGATATGCCCACCCAATGTTCTGAAAAGCAGAGGAGTCCCATGTTTCAGGACAGCAGTGTAACACGCAAATACTGAAAGGCAAACGGGCATTATTTATTAGCTACTAAATACTATAATTGATCACACACTGTGAACATTTTATCTTAAAAGGTCACAGTTTCTCTTTAAAATGCCTATTTCATTTTGTAATATACATGTGAACAGTAACTGGCAGTAATTTTCAACTTTTCAACAAAACTATCCTGCTCTAAAGCTATGTATCCTTATTTCAAAATCATATAAAGAAAAGGATATGCAAGGCTGTCCCCCTACTGCTACTGTTTAGAAGCTCAAGCCCTGTTAAGTGTAGTGCTTACCACTCTAGCAGTTAGCAAATGTCTTCATATTTTTAATGTTTTAATTCTCAAAAATCTGGCATGATACCTCAAAACTGTATGAAATTAGGCACTGTTTACAGAACATAAAAAAATATACTGGTCTTTTGATGATCATATGCTCCCCCCACCAAGATCAGAACTATAAAACACTAGTTCTTCTAAAATGTTTTAACTACATCATAACATCTTCTGCTCCTTGCATATCTCAGTTCCAAGGTCTTGTTGAATTTAAATGAATCTCATTCTGTACAAACTTTTAAGTGCTATACGCGTGGTGTGCTAAGAGTAGTAATGAGCCTGGTTTTTGGTCATGTACCCTCCCCCGCCCCCAGGGTGCACAATTCCATTTTGCACTTACCGAGACAACTCTGTAATTAGGCTTGTAATTACATTTGCAAAAGCACACAAAGGAAGGAACATAACAGTATTATTCTCTGTATCAGCGATGTAATTGGGCAAATTAAACATTTACCACAGTTCTATTTTGTTGCAACAGCTATTTGATTTTCGTGTCCCCACACCTATCTTTACCCTTAAGCAATTCATTTTAGTCAACGCTGTTTAAAGACATACCTGCTGCAATGACAGGATCCTTCATAAGCTCCCTTGTTATAGGGCACAAGAACTCATCGGGGACAGTAACAGAGATCGTTGTCATCCGCAATTCTTCAATTTTCTGGAGGACTTTACTGCGCAGGCCTAGAGACTCTGAAAAGTTAATTGTATGTGAAGCGGACAACACAGACATGTATGGCAAAGAGGTTAGGCCTTGCATTAATTAGGAGCTGTGTTGTTACAGGAGACACAGCTCCATCTCACCACCCCCACCTAATACAGAAAAATCTGCAGCCACCCCTGGCCACCACTACAAACAGCCCAACTACAGCATGTCACTCCTGCTGGCTAACAGTAACTCTCTGGAGTAATGAAAACAAACAGTAAAACACATGCAAGTGCAACATTGCTGCAAAGACACGGCTACCCAGCAGAACAGCATTTTAGTTGATGCATAATAGAATCACACACATTGCCCCCATGTGCAAAGCTAACTGCAGATAAAACTGAGATGGGGTGGAAGATAGCAGTGTTTCTCCCTTGAAACTGGACTACATAAGTAACAGTGTGACAGCGTAGAGTGCAGAAGAGCCACCATCACCTTCAAACAGAAGGCTACCTCACACCAAAGCATGTGAATGACTACTCATCACCCTTGAACCAGGTTTGCCCTGCAGTTTGGCACAGGGTCGTATTTATGTCACCATTATGGACATAAAGTGCTAAAGTTGTCACATATCAGTAGAGAGGCATTCAGATGTTGCTTAATCTCCCCAAAAGTCTAATTCCAATAAGGCTGAGCACACTTAACAGAAGGACTCTGCTGTTGGTGTAGCATTACATAAAACAAGATGAGAAGGATGTGGTATTACTCCACTTCCAACCCTCTGTGTACCAGCTTAGTGGTTTACCACTGCCCCTAGGCACCAGGCAGTCTGGATTCCAGTGTGCTTTTGCCTGTGCAGCATCAAGTCCACCTTTCTCACTTCCCAACTGTATACATTAACTGCTATTCCAGTAGAATATTACACCAAACAGGACAGCAAAATTCACTGACACTGTAGCAGGATCAGGAGACTCCATTAGGAGGTTCTGGCCCCTGTTCCTTACATTCTTCACACTGCACAACTGAAGAAAAAGCATACAAAGTAGAACCATTCCCCCAAGTATAAGCTTACTAGGATATATTTAATCTTCTACCTCTGAGCCATGTCTGCACAACACACATAAAATTAGACTCACACAGAGGTTCCGAGACTTTGCATCCAGGCCTTATGAGTTCTTGTGACTCTCTTACTAGAGATCAAAAACCACGTTCCTACTTCTTGAATTCAGGCCACCATTAACATATACATTGACCTTCACTGTAAGTGGTAACATTGAGTGCCAGTTTACAAAATGGAAGCATGCAGCACCAAGAATAAAACCACATGCCAGTTGTAGCAGTTCCATTCCTTAGTGTGATTTACAGTTTGATTGACCCATTTTTAAAAATGGTAAAAAGGAGGAACCTGGGAACTATCGACCAGTCAGCCTCACCTCTGTGCCTTGTAAGAACATGGAACAGATCCTCCTCTAAGCTATGTCAAGGCATATGGATGACGAGGTGATTAGAGACAGCCAAGATGGCTTCACAAAGGGTAAATAATGCCTGACTAATCTGGTGGCCTTCTATGACTGCTTTGGTGGACAAGGGAGGATCTACTGATGTCATCTACCTGGACTTCTGTAAGGCCTTTAACGTGGTACCAGACAACATCCTTGTCTCTAAATTAGATGGATTTGATGGATAGACTGTTAGAAGGATAAGGAGTTGGCTGGCTGGCTGTGTCCAAAGAGTCGCAATCGGTAGCTCAATGTCCAGTAACGAGTGGTGTCCCTCAAGGGTCCGTACTTCGACCAATACTATTTACTGTCTTCACCAGCGACACAGGCAGTGGCATTGAGCACACCCTTGGCAAGTTCGCAGGTGACAGCAAGTTGAGTGGTGCAGTTGATTCGTTTGAGGGAAGGGATGCCATTCAGAGGGAGCTTGGCAGGCTTGAGGAGCGGGCCAACTCATGAAGTTCAAAAAGGCCGAGTGCAAGGTCCTGCACCTGGGTCAGGACAATCCCCCGTATCGGTACAGAATGGGGGATGAGTGGATTGAGACCAGCCCTGCGAAGGAGGACTTGGGAATACTGGTAGATGAAAAATGAGGTGTGAGCCGGCACTGTGTGCTTGCAGGCCAGAAATCCAGTCGTATCTTGGGTTGCATCAGAAGAAGTGTGGCCAGCAGGTTGAGGGAGGTGATTCTGCCCCTCTGCTCGGGTCTCATCAGACCCCACATGGAGCACTGTGTCCGGCTCCGGGGTCCTCAGTACAAGAAAGACATGGACCGGTTAGAGCAGGTCTAGAGGAGGGCCAAAAAAATGGTCACGGGGCTGGAACCCCTCTGCTATGAAGAAAGGCTGAGAGCATTGGGTTTGTTCAGCCTGGAGGAGACTCGACTTTGGGGAGACCTGAATGCAGCCTTTCAGTATATAAAGGGGGATCATAAGATAGAAAGAGAGACACTTTTTACCAGGGCCTGCAGTGAGCAGACAAGGGGCAGTGGTTTTAAAATGAAAGAGGGTAGGTTTAGATTGGACACAAGGAAGAATTTGTTTTAACTGGGACAGGTTTGCCCAGAGAGGTTGTGGATGCCCCATCCCTGGAAGTGTTCAAGGTCAGGTTGGATGGGGCTTTGAGCAACCTGGTCTAGTGGAAGGTGTCCCTGCCCATGGCAGGGGGGTTGGAACTAGATGAACTTTGAGGGTCCCTTCCAACCCAAACCATTCTGTGATTCTATGATAGCATGTGTGCAAAATTACCTTCGTAATATCATCAGTCAGTCTCCTGGTTTCTGCCACAAGGCAAGTATCACGCCCATTCACTTCTTAAGCTGTGTCTTTCTCCCACTCTACCATGACAGAGTGAGTGTTTAACTTCTAACTGTGCCAGATTTTAAAAAAAATAACAAAACATTACCCTGCCAGAGGAACCCTGAAAAAGCTCATCAACAAATCTTAGAGTGGCTTTTTAATATTAGTCTTAAAAAAATGCCTTTAAAATACTGACACAACTTTGAAAGCTTAAAACATTTAAATTAACATAAACATTGCTTTAAATTTAATACAAACCATAAAATGGCAAGATCCAAAATAAAAGGAGCTGGCACAGTATAAAGAACTAATTTCAAGCCACAAATACAGTCATTTCTCTAAGTGACTGATATGTTACAAAACACACTATTAGTGCAATGACTGTCTGTTTGCAGGGATTAAAAAAGTAATTACAGAGTAAAAATCTGAATACCACTAACATTACAGGGACTGATTGCTTTTTTACTGACTGCAGTGGCCTTCCAGTCATGCTAAATGTAAGGACATGCCATTTCAGTAAAAGTGTAATTCGCTGGATTTCCCTTAACCTTCACATTAGCTTTTGTCATTCAAGGGCATTTACATCTGTTACAATACACTACACCTGTTGCATAGTATTGCTGTCCTATGGCTTACAAAGGGACAACTGAAGAAGACCCGAACCTGTGTTTTTTGAAAGATTAATGTCCTCCTAATCTAAAAATAAAACTACAAACACAGTTGTGGTTCTGCCATGCTGCCTTGTTTTCTTTCAGACTGTTTAGTTCAGACACACTCAAGCTGATAAAGTGAAGACGCATCAATAGTAACTTTGCTGTCTTCAAACAATGCATCAAAACAACAATAAGGTGTGTTTGTACACTGTGCCTGCAAATTACACTTCATTGTTGTATGCTCCTATTTCATGAAAGATAAGGTCTTAGACTTGCAGCACCTCAATGTTCAGGCAATGCTTGTGTAAGCACCTGTATCAAAATGGAAGTAACTTATCTTTACAATTCAATCGTACACTGGCATTCCTCTCCCCAGAAAAGTGCATCACATTTATAATGAGGTGCACTCTCATTCACACAGTATCAATAAAACCATAAAGCTTCATTTACTCCCAACTGTCCATTCTTAAAAAAACAAATAAAATAACCTCACTGTGGATAATCCCCTTGGCAAGATTATGATAAACCTTAAAAAACCTAGGTAAGACATACTGAAGACCTCATGATACACACAGATCTCTACCTTTTGCTCAAGGTCTCAGTAATAGAGCTCCTTTATTATTACAATGCATGAGATTGCTCCCACCAGACCTCACTACTGTGCAACACTGCTACTGCTAAACTGATTCTCTTCTATCAGTTCTAGAGAACAAAGTAAGAGTATCTTGATGAGTTGCTCAACTCTCTTTTTTTTTTTTTTAAAAATCTGGCACAGAAAATATTATGAAATGGCACAAAAGCTGCTAACTTAAATTTGGATTCATAGTAGGGCTTTACGCTTACATATTATATTGAGATTAATATATGGGAACCAAAATCTTTTATAAATTCTCATCAAGTTTGATGCTTGATTCCAACCACTAAAGGTGGGGAGGTGGTGGGGATACACACACTCCGTTTATTCCCACAGATTGTGCAGAATCGATTTATACTTCTCATTCATGAGAAACAAAACCAAATACCATAGTGGCATGACTACCTGTAAAGCAGCATAAGACATCAGTGCTTCAATTATGCTATTTAAAATGCTAAATTAAATGACTTACATTTATGGTTTCACTATCAAACAAGACAGCCCAGCAGAAAGCTGTGAAAGGACCGTGCACTCACTCCGTGTAAACAAACATAGTGCATATTTGATTTAGGGGGAAAAAAGCCCCCAAACAGCTGTATCCAAAAGGAAACTCATGCTGCAAAAATGCATGCAACTTCTGACCAAAACTGAACATCTTACATGTTGGGATGGAAGAACGACATTTCAGAAGAAATTGTTTTCAAAAAACATGATTAAAATGCCCAGTAGCCTAGTCATCATTATCTTTTATACTGATGTACAGCTCCAGTCTAACATACACTTAGTGTTCACAACTGGTATTTTTAGATTTGATGGTATATGAATATATTATTACAAATGTTCTCAAATTAGATATAGCAATGTACTATTGCAAGTGAAGGTCACAGAGCTGATTCTTGGCAGAAAACAAAATCCCTTAAAAAAAATAAAAATCCAGTTGTGGAGATGGCTAGGGGAAGAAGGGTCTGTTACTGTGAGCAGTAAGAATCTTTGGGTTTAGTAAAGATTCAATTCATTCAATTCAGTTCAATTAAACATAATCAATCTCTTTTGCATAAAAATGACCTGTGCAGCCTGAGTGCTGGTATTTTATCTAAGTCTATGAAAATTGCATTTGTTTTGGTTGTAGTTTTTTTAAAGAAAGAATACTCTAGTCTGAGATTTGTGGGACTTGCAAACTCTTCTCTTTACAACATACATATTGTGGTATAAACTCTTATTCATAGAATCATTGAATCATTTAGGGTGGAAAAGACCTTCAATATCATCGAGTCCAGTCATCAACCATGCCCACTAAACCAGTCCTGAAGTACCCTGTCTACTCACTTTTCGAATACCTCCAGGGATGGTGACTCAACCACTTCCCTGGGCAGCCTATTCCAATGTATTCATGATCATGTGAGGCATCACAAATACCAATTAACGCTTATTCCCCCATGAAGGACCACAAGTTTATTTAAGTATCCTAAAACTGATCTGAGTACTTATTATTACCTATTTACTGAGAATATACAATAGCTGTGAATCTGAAAAAAGAGCTTTATCTGTGTTTGAGACAGCAGCCATTCTTTCCAACTTAGTTGTGAGTGTAAGAGGAAAAAAGAAATCTAACAATGAGAAAAGTAATTTTAAAGTTCTATAAACTGTCACACTACAATTTTAACCTGTCAAGATTGGAAATGCATCCCAGATATCAGTAATCTTCATCTTGCAGCAGCATAAAACATGCCTCCTTTTAAAAATTGTTTTATGTCAAAAACCTGTGAGTGTGTCACAATTTTTTCTTCCCATATAGTAGTGGTAAATACTAGTTCCTACTCTAGTTCATCTTCCGTCTTCAGTACTAAAATAGAGAGTTCATACAACAGTCTTCCAACCAGCTGCTCTACTCCGTCTGCAGAGTGCCAAGCAGACTGGCCTTAACACACCAGTGCTTGCAGCTTCACCATACAATTAATCAGCTGCCTCAAACAATGTGTGCAAAGGGATAAAACTCAGTCACACTGATATGCTAGTCATTTTAATCAGCAAAGACAAAATATGTCACCGAGTAAGAAAAATATATGCAAAAGAAAAAAATTAACCTACATTTCCTTAATAAGGACTAAGTAATGACATATGTAAAGATAAAGACAATGTAAGAATTGAAACATAGTATTAAAATACAATAAAAGTTCATGCTTATTCTTAGGAAGAGCTGCATGGCAATTTTGTAAAAATGTACAAGATCAGTTTGGGATCAAGAAAAATTAAGAATATAACCAAAGGAAAGAAAGGGAAAAAAGGAACCAAATAATTCTGTAGTTATAACTGGATTTTGAGGGCATCTTCCACAATCTTCATCACATGGGCAATTTTTCCTAAATTCCTCTCATGTAAACAGATTAAAGAATATTGCATCCAGTTTGCACTTCAATTAACTACCTTCTGATTAAATCTCTAGTCAGGGATTTAATTAAGAATTGTCCATGACACATCATCTTTTGAAAACTAGTTATAAATAACACTCAAAATAAGATTTTGTTGATACAGGCAAAGCACGTGCAATTTTCTGTTTAAGCTATACTGAGAAATTCCCCCAAAGTTTGCTCCTATGTCAGTATACATGTAGGGCACGGTGAATCACAAGTGATTCAAATTCTGCTCCAAAGTATTGTTTTCAGGCTCATTCTCAGACCCAGAGTTTCTTGATAAAGATGTGAAAGAGGAAAGAACTTACTCATACTTTTTGTACGTACCTAGAGTGAAACCTTAAAACCAGAAGAGGAAGACAAAAAAAACCCCATCTTTGATAGCACATTGCTAATGAAGAGAAGACAAAGTCAAGCTGATCAGATATTTCAGAATTCAGTTTATGCATATTCATCCTTGCTTTATAATCTAAGAATACCCTGCAGTAAGTGAGGAAAGGACTGAACTGTCTTTAAGACAATCTGTTCTGTTGACATACCTAACCCAAATCAGAATAGAGTCACATGAAAAGAAGCCTTCTCAATGTGCTGCAGAAGAAGGGAAAGTATTTGGAATGCCTCCAACTTCTTTACAATTTGTTGTATTACAGTGTAGGGTTCGGCGTTCGGAAGATCTCGCGATGTCACGGAAAGTTAGAGGGTTAGTCGCAGCCTTATGACGTATCTGTAATCCCACCTACCATTGTTAGTATAAAAGGAATTAACTGCGCAATAAAAGGCGGACGTTGGTGCTCACACTGTGTGTGTTATCTGTCTCTTTCCCTGGTCCGGGCCGACCAGTGATCTAAGCGTGGCACCTTAATATGTAGCGAACGCTACATTACAGTACAAAATACTTTGTATGGCACTAAACCCTAAATTGAAGATGTGGTTTTCCAAAAATTAGACCTAGTCTCACCTCCTGCCCATCCTCTGCAAACAAACTGCAAGACAAGATTCACATTACATTAACAAATTCAGTTAGCCTGATAGGAGAAAAAGGATGCAGGCATGGAACAATGTACCCCCACTTTCTATTCTGAATTGGAAGAGGATGTGTATTCCTTCTTTTCTGATTCAACTGCATCACAGAATTGCAATGAATGTGTCATTGTGTCTGTTAAGAATGAGAAATCCTGAACTTTGTTGAATGTACACAAGCTTTTCAGCCAGATGTATATAATGGTCACTTTACTTTTGCTCAACACCTTACAGAGTTTAATATAGTGTTATTTATATTATATGACAATTAGGTTAGAAAGAGGCTAGTTCCATTTGCATGGTAATGAAGCATTCTTTCAAAAAGCTGTCAAAAACAATCAAAGAAGCTAATGAAATGTTATGTGAACCACTTGCTGATCGCATTCTCTTAGATCAAATGCCTTCAAAGGCGTGTGGATACCCTTTTTATTAAATGCAAATCAGAGCTGATGCAAAGACTAACTGAACAAGAAATAAGCAGCTAATAAAAAATACTAGAAGAAAAAGCTCCTATCCTATCAATCATCAAGTAAAATGGTCTAAAAAACCTCCCTTTGCAAAGACTCTAAAAAAACCTCAAGAGTTCTTTGGCAAGATCTTATGGAACTGGTAAATGTTGCATTTTTAGAGCAAAGAAAACAGGTTATCAAAGAGAAAGGATGTACTCATTCAAGTATTTGTATAGTGATAGACTCCTAAAATTTAGTTAAACTGGAATAACACTGAAAAACATGTAACTTTTAGACAGTGTTTTCCTATTTTGTAAAAGCTTGAGCTATGGCAGATAGAGAACAATTCTTCAAGTCAAATATATCAGGCTACAATTTCTATTCTGTGCCAACTATAGCTGTAGAATGATATGTAGAAGCAGAATCACAAGCATTTACCACTTCAGAACTGATCGATTTGAATAATTTTATTAGGTGACTTTGAGTAGTATATTTCATTATTTTGCTTTAAAAACATCTTTCATATAACCATTAAAGTGGAACTCATTGCTTCACATTGCATATATGCTGGTTCATATTTGTGGAGTAGCTTATGTTTATAAAGACAGTAAGTGATTTCGGTTAGAGCTTTTGTAAGAATTTCTTATAGCTGCCTGATACCTGTGAAAATCTGACTCCTCATCCTATAATCTTATGATGGGTGTTAAAGTACCTACTGAAGAAAAAGCATGGCAAAAGACCAAAGTCTTGAGAACAGAGACTGAGCAATGAGTATTTTACTTGATAATGGGAAAGAACATGTTGAAGCTACTTCAGCTCATATGTACAATCAATCCTCACTGCATCCTTTTATAGCAAATGAGTCAGAAAGCAACAGCTTCCCATAATCAGCCTGTATTCTACATGTACTCTGTACTAAAGCCACATCCATCCTTTGCGTCTTACAGCCTGCCTTACAATGGGCTCTTAGAACTTAAGATTTTATTTTCTTATTTGAGTTTGAAATTGTTCTTGATAGTGTCATTACAAATCTATTATGCAACACATGCTTTTGTTTATTTTTTTTTTTCCCCCCATAGAGAATGCTATGTTCAGCAGGTCAGTTCCCATCATTGGTCACACTGCATTCAATTCTCACATAACTTTCTAGTCAGCATTATTTGATTAGCCTCAGCTGGTGATTGCTGCAACAGAGTTTTAGGCTACTCTAATGTTAAAGAAAATGTGTGCAGAAACTGATGAAGCTAAATGTCTTTCGTGGATGGCAATGCCTAACAGATTCCCAGCATCTCTGTTGACTTCTAGAATTCAACAAAGCTAGCTGATGCACAGAGATAATACGATCTGATACTAACCAATACCACGCACACACACACACACATATAAAACAAAAAAGGAAGGGAGCAGTCTTCCTACAATGAAGAATACGAACTTCTAAAAATAAACCTGTACCTTTTAAAAGGTTTCTTAACTCCTGCAGCCTTTTGCTATACTTGCTCTCACTTTGGCAAACATACCAGCACCTAATCTACACCAAAATCTAGCCATCAAAATGAATAGAGAGTTTATATTCAGAAAGTTCCAGTGTAGTTCACCATCCTTAAATTTCTTATTTCAGAATTACTGCTGTAGAGTCATTACTAATACAGCACTTCCTTGTGATTGCTTCCAAAACGTAATCACAGTTTTGCAATAAAGTGACAGGACAATGCATTAACTAGGACACCTGATGAATTATAAAGTGTCTGAGCCAGGCAAGCTTTGCTTGATCCTTACTAAATGTCAACATCAAATGCTTCATCTCCAAAATAAGTGAAAACTAAAACATACCTTGTGTTTTTCAATTATGGTAACACTGCACTGAAGAATTTAACTGCTAAATTCAAGGTAATTGATCACATAGTATTATAAATATGGCACTTTTGCAGACTGATAGAAAAACTATAGAGTACCCTATTTACCAAAGTCAGAATCATTAAGTATGCACAAAAGCTGAAATTCCTTTTCCACAGCATAATGATACAAGATATCAAAAGGAAAACAGAAACAAAAGCAGGTAAGACCACTTAACATGGCGTTGTTGGTGGAAGTGCACTTAATGTCTCTAGGTATAAGTAAACAAACAAACAAAAAAAGAGTATTGTGGATAATGTGACTTTAGGGTTTTTTATCAGCCCTGGTAATGAAATAAAAATTCATTTCAGGGACAAAAACATCCATGTATGGAACTAACTCATTTTCATTCCAACATTTCACACATTTACTCTAAAGATTAAAAACTATTTGGATTTTTATACTCTTACCAATTTTTAATTCATTAGTCAGACTTTCTTTAGTAAGATTCAGCAGTTCCTTGCCATCAATGTTATTCATTTTGAAAAGCTCAACAAAGTCTGCTAAGTCTTGGGCACAAAGCCAGGCTGAAACATCATCCTCTGACCAGTCCTCAACAGTCACCTTAGATTCATTTTCTACAGTATTTCCTTTAGAAAAGAAACATAAAAGACAGTTAAAAAAAAACCCCAAACAACACCCTCCCCCACCAAAAAAACCCCAACAATTAAAAAATCCCAGTTCTAAGAACAATGGCAGTACTGAATGCTGTTTTTCAAGTGTTCTCAGTACTATACCTTCCCCAACATCTAATAAAAGAGCTGCTTATTAGACATTACTTGGGAGGGGGGGGGGGGGAGGCAATAATTTGGGTTTGCCTTTTACCTCTCAATTTTCAAAGTTTAGAGGAATTTAGTCTCTTGGATGCCTACACTTCTGTCAAATCTGAACTGAACTAAAAGACAGAAAAGTATCAGCAGACACCAAAACCAAGTTTCACACCTCCTTATAAAAGCAGACCAAACTCCAGACTTACTCTTGTGCTTTGAACAAAGATCTATATACCTTTGTTCCACATACTTTAGATGCTGATCTATTTTGTAACATTAATTATCCTGGTTTTTGCACCTATAACAACTGGTAAGCTGTATTTCTTGTTGACAATTATGCTTGCAATTAGCATATTTTCTGTTTAACTCATCGCCAATCCAGAAAGTCTTTCAGAGCTCTGGGAATAATATTCACCTCTTAAATGCTGTCCAGAAAGTAAGAAATGGCAAATATCAGAAAAGAAGATATAGTAGATTAATAAAATTAAAATACTTCTAGTATATCTTTTCTTTAAAAAAGATAATACCTCTGTAGGACGTTAATACAATCAATTCAGAGAAAAGATAAATAACGTGCACATAATCCTGAGGTTACAAATTAACTCTATGTAATAAAAAGTGGGGTTTTTGCACCTTCAGAAGGTGTCCCATAATTTTGTGCTTTAAATTTAAAGAACAGATTACAAATACTTCACACACTAACCTGCACAGGGTTGCTTAAGGTCAAACTGCCATATGTTCACAGTTTTATCCATTGAACCTGTGGCAAGTAAGGGACTATATGGTGCAAAAGCACAAGTTGTAACATATCTACAAATTAAAAAAAAAAAAGTATGAAATCATGAAAATTCACAATAAAAGGATTTAATTTCTTTTATTTAGTAACAGTAGAACAAAATCATACTGAATTCTTACCTGGTATGCTGAGACAAAGTATGAAGGGTATTGCCAGTACTCTGTAAAAGAATATTTGTGATTTTAAATCTTAAAGAATAAAAAGAATGTCCATTCATTTGTATACTTTCTTTCAAAATAAGGAGTAATATTGCTTCTTGGAAGATGACAGAAGTTAACCTTCACAGAAGTTATACAACCTTGCCAAAGCCAATCAGCAGCAGAGTCAGAAATGCAACCTGAATGTCGTGCTTGAAGACCCCTGTTCAACTCACTGGAACACTGCTATCCTTCAACAATCAGCCAGCGTGGAACTTTTAGCATAACAATGCCAGAAATACCAACTGAATTAATTGCAACCATATTGGCTGGTTGCTTACGTGGATAAAAACATTTCTTCTACAAATCTAGGATTAGAAAAGACCAGAAGTGAAGAGGTAACTGAAATTCAAAGAGACTTCATGCTACAATCTTTCAGTTGGGCCAATAATTAATCACACCTGTGGTTCTCCTATTTGGCCACTAGATGCTACTAAAAAACAAATTCCTGAATTCTGCATACTTTTAACTTACTATTTGAAAGATTTTCCTTCTTATGAAAGATACTATTTCTTTGACAGGTAAAGACAGACTGGAAAGATGAAGAGCAAAGTTATCCTGAACCACTAATTATCTTTCAGCACTCCAGTTCTTAGAGCTGTCTATCATGAGGAAAGTGCCCTATTTTAGGTCAAAATCTCTCTTCCTCCCACAAAGGTTTATTGTTCCCACTTCTCCTCAACAGCTATAAAAGTCATTGTCCCATTTGGTAAAAACCTAAGGCTACAAAAGCTGACAAACAGTAGTAAGAAATACTTACACTGCAGTTTTCTGCATCTTTCAATTTTGGGGTTCCAAAAATCTCAGGGACTGCTTACATACCTGTCTAAGCTTCAAACTACTAAAATAATTGGGCCAAAAATTGGGAAGGTATCAACTCAGTGATTTTGATGAAAAAATTTAACTGTAATTGAAAAATTGTATCAGTACAATAGTATGTGCAGAGAAAGCTGGAGAAGCTTAAAATTTGTTCATCCTTCCTTTTCAGCAAAATTACTATTATTTTTAATACTACAAAGGGCTAAAGGTAAATACCACTTACAGGTGAACCATGAAGGATGAAATAACAGTATTATAGAAAATGCTTAAACAATGTCTTTTAAAGAAAAGACATTGTATTTAACATAAGTCTTTTCTTGCTTTATTATGCTTCTATTTTATGTGCACTTAATATATAATTAACTAAAGAATTTCTATGATCACAATTCACGATTTTATGTCAAAAGCTACAGTACTTGCTTTGGAAGCTAAGATAGATTTAGGATAATAAAAAATCCTACTTCAATATGAAGATAACATGCAAGTATGGAATTCATTGAGTAATACTGTACTGTAGAGAAATCAAATAACAAACCCCTCAAAGAAATGTAAATAAAAAGTGAGATCAATTCTCAAGAGACATTTTTCTTCAAACTCCTTCCCACCCTCCCACCCCCAAATGCACAGTCAGTATTTTGGGTTTATATAGTTTCTATTCTTCAATATTTTTTTACGTTGATAAGACACTGCAGAAGCAGCGCTGATATTTAAAGACAGCAATCCAAGGAATGATCTTGCACTATGCTATACTTACAGTTTCATATATTATGACGCACTTGTCCACAGACCTTTTAAAAAAAACACATGGACATTAAAATGATGCAGAGAGGAAAAAGGGAACTATTTTTAATTAAGAAGAGGAAGAAAAAAAACCTTTTTCACAAACAAAATAAGAGCAAACAGATTTCTTAATACCACTTTATGAAAAGCTTAGTTAACTAGCCCGCCCCCCCCCCGCCCACCTTAAAACAACACTGATTACCTCTACCTCCAGCATGATATAAAAAACAGTAGTTAAATATGAAAACTCTGCACTTCCATGAGAATTTCTGATGTGGAGGATTTGCATAATGCTTATGCAAACTGGCCCCCACTCCCACTGCTCCCTACTGTCTGTACCGCATCTACTTTATGCCTCTGCAAGCAGTATCTGTAAAGCAGAGACACAGATTCTGGCTATCCATGAGCTACTTCCAGCACTTGTATTTATCTTGGAAACCTTTACATCTGCAAACCAGGCTAGAGGAAGTAGTGCAATGCAATACATAAAATATAGTGGTGCAATGCAATCAATACATAAACTATTTCATGAAATACAAAATGCATAGTTATTTACCATGACAGCAGCGTTTCCTGAAAGACTTTATGGGATAGACATTTCCCTTAACAACAATATAAGTGGAAACAATAATCTGTATGTCTAATGGAAAATAAAATAACTCTAGATCACAAACATTCACAACGATCTTCAAATATTGAAAAAGACTCCCTTAAAAAGAATACAAAGTAAACTGTCAGAGCAAGCTATTGTCTCCTGGGGTTTGTATAGTTTTAAGTTTATTTGCTGGCTATTGTAGACTTTCCTTCTTCCTTTGCAAGACATCAGTTTTTCCGTTTCAGTTTAGAAAGTGTTCATAAAAAAAGACAACTAATATTTAGAGTTGAATCGTTTTGTTATTTCAAGTTGCCACTTAAACAGTTTAGAAGTGATTAAGTACTTTTCATGAGAAGTGCAGAATGAAAGCATACAGTCATTAATATTCATAAAACCATAAATGATTACATCTCCCTCATTTATAATTTCTTCTTTCAATAGCTTAATCCCTGAGGAAATGCACTAGTAACCCAGCTGCCAGTTTATCTTCATGCTGCTGATCACCAACAACCATTTGAGCCTGACAGTCCCATCATTTTTCCGCACAACCTACATCCACTTTTCTGGCCTGTATCTCCCCAGTTTGGCTATAAGACTACATTGGGAGACCACAGCAAAAGCCTTGCTAAAGCTGAGGTGTAAAATGACACTGCTCTCCCCGTGTTTACACAGCCAACCTTCTCATCACAGAAGGCAGTCAGGTTGGTCAGGCTCGCTTTGCCCTTGTTCAATTCCTGCTGCTTTCCCCAAACATGGTGTGCTTGGAAACGGCTGCCAATCCCACGGGAAGCATTTGCTCCATAACCTTTCCAGAGAGTGGAGTTAGGCTGACTGGCCTGTACTTCCCTGGATCCTCCACCTTGGCCTGCTTGGAGGTTAAGTGTGACATTTGCATCCTTTCAGTTATCAGGAATCTTCCCATCACTCCCCTGGGTCTTTCAAACATAACAGAGTGATCTTGCAAGGATACTGCCAACTCCCTTACCACCCTCTAACAAAGACTAATAATACTAGTCTTTAACTGATGGTGCCTGATTAATTTTGGGGTCTTAACCATTATTCTGTATAGGGCTGACATCAACAACACAGGTCTACAGTTATCTCAGTCATGCACTTTTTATTGAAAAAAGGCTTATGTTGCCATACTCTGGGTGTGGATCAGTAAGGGAAGTTTTAATTTCAACCAAATCTATCAAAGACAAAAATCTCAAGATACTTAACTTTCTAAAAAGCTCCCGAAAGCCAGTAAGTGAGTGAGAAGGAAATCCTAAATGGTGTCCCAAAATAAGACTGCAATGTAGATTTGTATTTTTAACAGATCCTAGAGTATCCACATGAAAGGCCTCATAAATGCCCCAAAACCAGGAAATCATGAATCTCATTACAATACTCAAGAGAAGAGAGCTTGCAACATGCGAAATTTCAAATTCAATCACCCACAAGACACAGACCAATTGGAAAGACACTTCAATAGTTTTGGAGGTCACAGAACTTTTCCTTAATTACTGGAAATATATTTTGAAATCTCCAACTCTTTTGAACTTTCTGTTTTACAATACTGAAGCATGAACCTGGACAGCCATCTGTGTGAAATTTAAACAAGTAAAAGATACTGCTTACCCTGAAACTAACATCTGCCCATCATAAGAAAATGCACAAGCCAGAACTGGGGCAGAATGTCCATTCAATGTGCATTTATATTTCAATTCAACACCTAAAAATACAAAAAGTAAATTATTACATATGGACATATTTGACAAGGTATAAGACAAGGTGCTTTCAGAAGCTTAAAGCTGCACCAAAGACCTGACTCTGTGACATACTGTCTACAAAAAAGGGGATAAAAGATCACGGAGACAACTTAATTTGACTTCCTCACTTTGTAGTCTTAGCATGTCTAACTGTTTTAGATAATTAAATGTGTATCTGTACACACAGTAGTAATCATTACAGACTTCTATCTAAAAGACATTGCAAACAAAATACCCACTGAAGATGTTCTTGGCCATCCGGCTAGTCTCTACATAGCAGTCACACATCTACATCGCAGTTTTAGCAGGAGCCAACACTGTTTTCATTTCTCCAGCTCTTGCTCAAGGGCTAAGATGTACTGAAAGATGAAAGGAAACCTCTCCCTGGCCTGGCAGATTAAGAGGTTTCAACCTATCAACCTGCTCAAAGGCCACAGTAGAAACATTACTGGTTACCAAAAGATAAAAATGCTAAATAAAACCAAGTGTTTATCATAACATTAAGTTTGACGGAACTGGGGGAATTTTTTTTTTTTAAATCTTTACTTTTACAATTATTGATAAATAGATCACTAAAGAAAATTTACAGGGCCCAATGTCACAAAGTGCTGCATGCCTTAGCTGCTCTCCTGCTAAACAATTAAAAGAAAACTTTAAACTTGTGGTTAGTTTGGCTGTGAATCCATGACAGCAGTATAAATTTGACGTTAGATGTCAATTGTCACTAAAGACTTAAGACACTGGAATATGAAAAAAGCACACTATACACACCTAAGAAATCTGCAAACAAAATAAGCCAGAGTTTGATCTGATTATCTTGACCACAAGAAGCCATCTGGAAGTATCTGAATCCATGTTCACCATCTGATAAAATTCGAATATATTAATGGGAATCAGAAGCACTGAAAATAACAGCATATCAGTAAACTACATCAGCATTCTTACACTGGAATTTGGTAAATTTCCTTAATCTCAGTACTACTTTTAAAAAGCGTTAATAAAAATAATTGCAGAAGTTGTAAAACCATGTAGAAGTAAGAAATAAGTGTCACTGTTACACTGTTTCCTGAACAAGTACATCAGGACCAGAACTGGGCTCGTATTTTTTTTCATGATGGTAAATGTTTGATTCTTCTATCTACCGAGTGCAACAATATAGTCTTTCAACCTAAATTATATGATTATATCCATTTTTTCTACAGTTCAGTAGTTCTCAAACTTAACCACGTATGCATGTACAAAATTTGAGAGTATCTGACAGGCTATTTTCATAATTTTAAATGCTCAACTTTTCATTTTTATAAACCAAGTGATGTTTCATGACTGCAGTCCAGCCAACCACTCAAGAAATACTGCATTAAAGATGAAATACAAAAGCAACAGTTTCATAGCTTTCCCCTCTCTATTCAGTGGACAGGAACATTTCTGAATTATCATGTTCCATTCTAAATGTGTTGTTTCAGCCCATTATCAATTTTTTATTATTATTCTTAAGTCCTGTGACAAAATATTTCTGCTCTTCTACTCCACTGAGCTGGCATACCAGCCTGACACAAGTCACCATAACAATCCTTCAGTGGCATTACCTCTGCCAGTTCCAAGTCTTAGAATTCCTACAAGAATCACCAGGATTAAGGCTGGAAATCAGAAAATTGCAACAGATATTTTAAGAGCTCATCTTACCAGCTCTGTAGTTACCAGAGATGTCAAAATATTTACTGTCAAGTGTCTTACAAAATAATCCCAGTGATTTTATCTCCATTTTTCCACCACATAAAGTATATTTTAATTTCATATGGTTATCACAATAAAACCCTTGTATACATACAGCTGTTTGTTCACAGGAACAATCAGAGCTATTACGACTGTGGCAAATCTTAGGACTTGTTAAACATTAAAGCATCAAAGTGCATCACTTTTGCTAGGATTTTACAGTGTAAGACTTGGGTCTTACAGACTGATGAGTAGCATGTATTAGCTATCATGTTGTAAAAACACATGTTTCTTGGTAACTTGGAACATGTTACTTGGAAACTGGGTAAGAATTCTGTCATGATGCACAGACTTCGATGTTATTTTACAAGTTACCAACTTGTTAATGGGATATTACAGTGTTGCACAGGCAGAGCTCTTTGGGATAACTCAGAGGAGGACTACACTGTCTTCCACTGAGGTTCACTAGAAAATTTTAGCAAGACACACCAATTTTTTATGAGTATCGCTACGTAATTTCACTGAAGTTTACTTATTCAGGAGGAAGGCAGCACTGAAACTTCGCAGTCGGACAGGAAAGCCCACACAGCATTACAACTGCTCTAGATCTGACGAGCTTCTACGCAACTGTGAATCCACTTTAAAAATAGGAGAATCACCTGTTACAAATAGTCTAAAGCACAAAGAACCGATCAGACACTCTGGTTCTAATTTTGTTCTGAATTAAGTAGGTAAAGAGTCTCAATCTAAAACCAGCTGTAACTGTACTGGATAAGCACTACTTCTATGGATTTTGTAACGTGTTAAACCTGCCAATAATCCCAGAAGTTTCAATCCTTGGTGATTAAACAGCAACACACAAAAAGGAAAAATGTTGACTTTCAATAACATATGGCTTAAATAAAATTAAGAATGACCATAAATCAGCTAAAAAAATCCACGGTGTAGGAAATACTTGCTTTCTTGCCTATTTCTCTCTATCTTGGCAGAAGGCTGAAGGGTTGGTAACATACTTTTTTTAAACCAAAAGTATAATCTCAACAGGAAATAGTGTAGTGGAAATTACACTCTGATCTGTTTCAGCTTCAACGTGTTCCTTTGCCCTCAGATGCAACTCTTAGTTCATGATGGAGTTTTTTGTGTATTATTTTCACCAAGAAAGATCCGTTGGTGTTATTTAAAGATTAATCCCCTTTCTGTTGTGACAGATTAATTCAGTGCTGTCCCAATACCTTTCAGTGGACACACATTTGATTGATTTGATATTGTCACTCACTAATTCTCTGGACTGCAGTATATGCTCACATCCTACTTCCTCAGCTTTCTCCTGCTTCTGTCCTGCTTTTTTCCCTGCTTCTTCTGCTTTCTTCCTGCTCTGTACCACCTTAAACAAGGTGGTACCCAGACAGGAGAACTTATTGCTGTGTTTAGCACTAAAAGATGTAAGTGGCCGCTAAGTTATAATTTTTGGTACCTTTGAAAGAGCAGCTCATGTACTCTGAAGACAGAAGCCTCCATATCTTTACAGAGACCACTTTGTCTCCATAGTAGATCCGGAAAGCACAGAAGTATTCCTACAAGGTTGTTAAGACAAGTTACAGCATTACTTCTGAAATCTGATGATGCTCCTGCCCAATTTCCCAACCTCCATAAAAAGCAGATGACTATGTGATTTTCTAACTATTTATTGAACACTTTCACCTGACAAAAATTTATACAAATTAACCTTCCAGCTTTTCAGACTCTTCTATTCAGAATGTCCAATATTTGGTTGTTCGGCTATGGCACTTCCCTGTACTGCAATTAACTTCTACCAAGATATTTCAAATAGAACTTCTTGTTTGTGCAGAAGTTTCTTCCTACTATACAAGCTATGTAAGCTTAAGACATGCAACTCTTCAGTATTCCCACAAAGTTATACAAAAAGTCTGTGTCGTGACATAATTGTACTGGTTTGGGCTGGGATAGTAGCTCCTATGGTGCTGTACTTTGTATTTGTGACCAAAGCAGCGTTGGTAGCAGAGGGATGTATTAGATGTGTCAGAAGCTGAGCGGTGCTTGCACAGCGCCAAGGGCTGTTCTGCTCCTCACCTTGCGCTGCCAGCCAGCAGGCTGGGGATGCACAAGGAGGTGGGGGGGGGCCGGGACGGGGACAGCCGTGAGAGCTGACCCCCAACTGACCAAAGGGTTATCCCGTACCACATGGCATCCCGCTCAGCAATAAAAGCTGAGGGAAGAAGAGAGGACATTTGAACTTACAGCATTTGCCTTCCCAAGCCACTGTTACGTGTGACGAATCCCTGCTTTCTTGGAAATGGCTGAACACCTGCTTCCCGATGGGAAGCAGTGAATGAATGCCTTCTTTTGCTTTGCTTGCACATGCAGCTTTTGCTTTCTCTATTAAACTGTCTTTATCTGAAACCATGAGTTTTTGCACTTTTACCCTTCAGTTCTCTCCCCATCCCACTGAGAGGGGAGTGAGTGAGCAGCTGCAGGGGGCTGAGCTGCTCACCGGGGTTAAAATACAACAATAATTTTAAAAGCCTGTACACACAAATGCAAAGCTTTCCCTAAGATAGCTAGAAGTTTAAATATGCAATTTTCAGTATACGTGGTTTTGCATATAGAAAAACCTACGTTCTAATTATTTTAGTTCCACAGAAAGCCTTACAAATGTGAAATAAATGAAAGCTGAACATAACATGCAGTGCAGCCTTGAGAAGGACCTACACTATGCATGCCTTATGTTTTTGATCTCAATACCCAAATACATACAAGAATATCAGATTTCATTCTCAAAAGAAAAAAAAATTAAGTTCTTGCCCATCACAACCATGAAGAAGCACATAATGACAAAACTGAACTGCAACTTACACAGTGAGGTCAGCTAAAACAGCTGTAAAACATTTGAACAGTACCACATCTTAGTGGGACACATGAAATTCTGGGCTCATTGCTCCCCCGAATTTCTCCAACTGAGAAAGTCAGGTGCAGGAAAACAATCTATCTATTCACATCCCACAGCTCAAGCATTCAGTTTATTAGGAGTACAGTTCTCTGCATTGCTTTAATCTGGTCCTGCTCCTTGGGGAAGCAAAGTGTGAAAGAGTAAAGTGGGAATGGTAAACAAGCACTGCATCTTCTAACACCCTTGTTAGCCCCGGGAGATAGGCTTCACTTACAGACACTGCCCAAACATTTTCCAAAATCCTGACAGGATAATAAACTACTGAAAGCTATCATAAGCATGCTTATCACCTTGTTTGTTGACCTACTATATTCCTTGTCATCAACCTGACCACAACTTTTACTTAAGAATATTCAGAATATTCTAAAACATCAGCTCTTCCCAATGTCATTTGTTATCTTGAGCAGTGATGACAAAAAGAATATGAAAACAAGAGCTAGAGAGAAATAAAGCAACTCTTTTTCCATGTTCCTCCCCTGACAAGTCAAGTAACTAACCAGAAATTGGCTGCAAAGAAATATCACAGCAGGTAACGCCAAGATCATGTGCTTTTTCATTATACAGGCATCTCATTTTATCATCCCAAAAGGTTAAATCACCACACGATGATCCAGTGACAAAGAAATTTCCATTAGGAGAAAATGCACAGGCCACCAAAGAACCATCTTTAACATTCCCAGATCTGAAAAGCAAAAGGATTTCAATTTAGAATAAGTAATATTCTGAAGAAGTGATCTCTCAAATGCAATCTGATACAATAAGCCAAAGCGTTCTGAGTTTTGCACTTTGAAACTTGGTAACAGAAGGGAGAGAAACTCACACCAACTGCGGATAGAGATGCAAAATAAGCATGGCTGCAGGAACCAGGACCTGATCTTTGACCGCAGGAGGAAAAATGTGAGATGGCTCCCCAAGGTAATAATTTTAACTGAGTGATAAAATAATTTTCAAACTAAAGACAACCTGCATGGACTTACCATTTGAAAGGCATAATGCACTGTTAAAATTCTATGGCAGAATAGATTTTAAAAGTCAAAGATAAATACACAACTATCATAACTCAGGTTTACGTGTATACAAACCGGCAAAAAGAGACTCCCACAATTTGTTCTGTTCTGTTTTTAAAGACAAAACAGAACACCTACTAATATGTGATAAGCTGTAGCTGAGTAGATTACTTTGTGGTTTAAGATATAGGGTTAATTTTGGACTACTCATACACAAGAGAAAGCAATGTGAAAAAAATGACTTTTGTATTTTAACTAAGTCAGCCAAAGCACTTTATAAAACTGATCTTAGAAGAAAATTCCTAGCAGATATGGAAGAATGGTCAATCCTTGGGAAGGAAGTGGGGTCAACCTAACATCCTTTAGGGTATCTGATAGTAACCTAAAGTCAACTGAAAGTGTCTCACTCCATTTAATGGACACAAGATGCGGCCCAGCATGCATAGTTGAATCCCTAAGTGCAGGAGAAAAATCACAGCCATAAGCAACAGTCATACAGCAAGAAACGTCAGTTTTATTTACTGTCATTGTATTTTGTAGAACAGCTGCTCATTCTCTTTTGCTGATAGAAATTTTATTTACCGCCAGAGGTGTCAAACACAGAAGAGAAGTCAATAAACTTTCCTGTAAGTCTCTCCAATCAGACCCAGACCTTCAAAAAATCACCGACTCCCTTAATTCTATCATTAAGAATACTATCAAATACACTACAGTGCTTCCCATTTTTATATGTACAATTCTTTTTCCTTAGTGCAGCGTTTAAAACTTTCCTTCTTTCACACAAAAAGCTGCAGATTCTGCTCTGAAAATGTAACAGTAAAATAAATAGTACTATACATGTTCAGAGAATGCATTGAAGACTTTCAGGCCAGATATCAGTATCATAACTACTGAACAGGAAATACAGAACACGAAGAAATACACATAAATTAACTTGCTTTCATGTTGTTTGTATCCATCATAGAGATGTTCTAAATAGCCATCTTACTTCACAATTTGAACGGGCAGTCAGTTACAACAGTTGAGCTGATAAGTAGTAACTGGATACCTTTGTTTTAATTACCATCCACATATTTAGTCAAATGACATAACAGTGTGGTAAAAGGTGTTCTCTTTTTTAGCATCCACACAATCAACTTGCAAATGAAACAGCAGACCACAGACTGACATTAGAGAGTTAACTAAAATCCTCTGACATAATTTTAAGTACCTTGATCATTTCTAAGTAATACTGATCTCAGCTTTAAGAAAATGAAATAGGTGCATTTTTCTATCTACAATTACAAATGACAATAATAATAAAAAAAATTAATCAGCTGAAAATATACATACACATACATCCCAAAGTATATACAGTTAAAGTTACGCTGACTACTGTTGGTGTGTTAACACTTTGAAATGAACCTTAAAAGTGAAGTGAAGGGGATGGGACTGTTCAAGTTCTTTCTTGTTTCTTGACAATGGAGACACCGAAGTAGAATAATTTCTGCTTAAAACAACAATATAGTCTCTACATATTATACATCCACCATTCAACTAAGAAGAAATTAAGGATGTAGGTCTAAAATATGTATCACTGCATATATTAATAGCATATACTTTTAAGGAATGACTTTTTAGTATTTCTGGGTTTTCCCCCATCAGTAACAAGTATTCCGAAATAAAAAAAAGAACCTCCTCACTAGTAATACCTCAAAATAGATAAACCCTTAGACTTCAGAATACTAATTCCTCATTTTTCTTAAAGAGAAAACTAAGAAAAAATACATAACAATACCTCTTTATTCTCAGAAAACAAAACAACCATTTCAGTGTTTCTGTATGCATTACAAACAACAAGGTGGCAAAAATCTATTAGAATTCTGTTTATGGACACAATTTCAGATAACTAAAATCAATCATTTTGAAAAATTTTACAGTTCCAATCTAAATCACTGCTGTGGAAGGCAAAGGTAGAGAGGCCACAAAAGCAGTAACATGCTTGACAGGGGATTGCCAAAACCAAACAAGTTTGGCTTTCAAAAATGGCAGCTCCCTCATCCCGAGTGAAACATCTCATCAATTCTCTCAAATTCTTACTTCATTCCTAACTTTAGAGAGATGTTGTGTAATTACTGCTCTAAAACCTAGATAATGTCTTGCCTAAGTATAGATTACAACTGGCCTGAAGACTTTACTGAAATATAGATGTGTAGAGGAGGACTTTGAAGATCACTTTAAGGTTCATGCCTTTCACTGTGCAACACCACTAAAAATGCTCATCTGCTTTGTTTCAAAAGTTTATTTGAACAGTCCTTTCTGTCACCGTTATGTCTTAAACTGTATGGTTTCAGGCTATGTCAATAGTTTACAAACTCTTTGATAGCTGGGTTACTATCAAGATTCTAAGACTTTCCTGGACTCCAAATAACCTTGTAATTAAATACCACTACGTATAATGCAGTGTAAGGCACACAGCACAGTCAGGCTCCACTAACTAACTGTATATTATGTATCATACTTTGTTGACCCACTGTTTAGAAACCAGATGCATGCAGTATGCAATGCATCCTGATTTCATGTTAAATCAATGAAAACGCTTCCATGAACTTAAAAAACCCCAGGATTTAGATGAAAGATAACAGTAAAAATTAAAGCTTCTCAAGTTTGCATTGTTTAACTTGAAAAGAAAAAGGGAGGGGGGGGACTCAGCACTTCTCCCTCTCCTATTGATAATCTTTTGGTTTTCTAAATCCTATTCCTGTTTCTTCGTGATATCAATCAGTGGTGTAAGTCTGCAAGTCTTGTACACAGTACAGCATACTACTTAAATTATATTCTTGTCATCGTAAACAAGGCTGTCAAAAAATATTTGGCACTCACCTGTACACTTTCAGTGACTGCATGTTCCAAAGAACTACACTCCCATCCGCTGCCCCTGACACTAGATATGTGGACTCAGGAGAAAATCGGCAGACTCTAACAGGACTGCCACTGGGCTGCTCTAGCACTGCCAGCATCCGACCATTGCGAGTGTCCCAAACCATGGTAGTGCCATCTGTTGAACAAGAAGCTAAAACGTGTCCTGATGGAGAGAAGCAGCAGCAGTGGACAGCATATGTATGACCTTTTAAAGGTGAGTATGGAAGCTCAGTAAAGTTGTTTAAAGAATAAACACGAATTGTTTTGTCCAAGGAACAAGTAGCCAAGCACGATGATGAGAAGGCACAGTAGTTGACATCATCACTATGATCTGCTAAAGTGTGAATTAATGTCGCCATTTTATCTACTTTCAACAAAAATATCTGAAAAAAAATTTAACAGTTAGTATTATCTCTCCTATTTCATAAATGAAACATACCACCTTAACAAGACACATTCTTTAGGAAAAAAATAATAAATTCATTTGCAGAGGCAGATTTTTCATCTAAGCATTGTTTTATCTTCAACTGAAATCAGAGATAAATCACAGCAATGAAATGAGGGGTTTACGACTTGGTTAGAATTAACGTATCTAAACTTTTAATGTCAACTTGCAATTTTGCAGTATAACATGCAAGACTACATAGTAGCTACTTGGTCTTAGAGCAATGACAAAACAAGTTATTCTAGTTATTTCTTTTATGCTAAGTTCACTGTTCAAATTTGTTATTATTTGCATCTACACTAGACACAATGGAGTAAACGGACACTGTAGAAGACAAAGCATTAATTAGGGTTGCAGCAGGAATATAGAAGCATAGAATGGTTTGGGTTGGAAGGGACCTTTAGAGATCATCTAGTCCAACCCCCCTGCCATGGGCAGGGACACCTTCCACTAGACCAGGTTGCTCAGAGCACCACAACATTTCCAGGGGTGGGGCACCCACAGCTTCTCTGCTGCAGTGTCTCACCAGCCTCATAGTAAAGAATGTCTTCCTTACACCCAATCTAAACCTACCCTCTTTCATTTTAAAACCACTGCCCCTTGTCTGCTCACTGCAGGCCCTGGTAAAAAGTCTCTCTCTTTCTATCTTATGATCCCCCTTTATATACTGAAAGGCTGCATTCAGGTCTCCCCAAAGTCGAGTCTCCTCCAGGCTGAACAAACCCAATGCTCTCAGCCTTTCTTCATAGCAGAGGGGTTCCAGCCCCGTGACCATTTTTTTGGCCCTCCTCTAGACCTGCTCTAACCGGTCCATGTCTTTCTTGTACTGAGGACCCCGGAGCCGGACACAGTGCTCCATGTGGGGTCTGATGAGACCCGAGCAGAGGGGCAGAATCACCTCCCTCAACCTGCTGGCCACACTTCTTCTGATGCAACCCAAGATACGACTGGATTTCTGGCCTGCAAGCACACAGTGCCGGCTCACACCTCATTTTTCATCTACCAGTATTCCCAAGTCCTCCTTCGCAGGGCTGGTCTCAATCCACTCATCCCCCATTCTGTACCGATACGGGGGATTGTCCTGACCCAGGTGCAGGACCTTGCACTCGGCCTTTTTGAACTTCATGAGTTGGCCCGCTCCTCAAGCCTGCCAAGCTCCCTCTGAATGGCATCCCTTCCCTCAAACGAATCAACTGCACCACTCAACTTGCTGTCACCTGCGAACTTGCCAAGG
This sequence comes from Buteo buteo, assembly GCF_964188355.1. Taxonomy (NCBI): domain Eukaryota; kingdom Metazoa; phylum Chordata; class Aves; order Accipitriformes; family Accipitridae; genus Buteo; species Buteo buteo. The sequence goes on from NC_134175.1 coordinate 54,436,744, forward strand.
GTGTGCTCAATGCCACTGCCTGTGTCGCTGGTGAAGACAGTAAATAGTATTGGTCGAAGTACGGACCCTTGAGGGACACCACTCGTTACTGGACATTGAGCTACCGATTGCGACTCTTTGGACACAGCCAGCCAGCCAACTCCTTATCCTTCTAACAGTCTATCCATCAAATCCATCTAATTTAGAGACAAGGATGTTGTCTGGTACCACGTTAAAGGCCTTACAGAAGTCCAGGTAGATGACATCAGTAGATCCTCCCTTGTCCACTGATGCAGTTACTCCACTGCAGAAGGCTACTACCTTAGTATATTAGTAGTATACCAATGACTAGATTATTATAGCAATAAATTTTTATTAAATACGATCTAAATTAAAAAAGCCTGGTAAGTTTACCTACCAATCTAGGATGAAAGTTACAAGGTGTCTTTGTGTTTGCTTTCAAACCATCCTGTCTTTAACTGAAAGTATCATGTATCCACTTCCAAGCCATCCACATCAACAAACTTTTTGGTGAAAATATGGACTTAGCAGAAACATGTTTCATCACACCTATAAACCTGAGCCCAGGAATGAAATGCTAAATTGCTAGCTGGGAGCAGGCCACAAAAGTATGCTAGGTCTGAAACATGAATCACAGAAAGGTCCGCTTAGTCTTTGTTTCCAAAGACTAACAGCTGTTTTGAACTAATGGCTATGGGAAGCAAGCAAGAGCAAAGAATAAAAGCTAACCTCAGGTATGGTCTGGGGATGTGACAGCTACTGATTTGCTGGGAAAGAGCTGCTGCACCTTCCTTTCTATTATCTTCCCTACTCTTGTGAAATCAAGTTATCTGTATCACCACAGGCTAGGTTCTACTTTTTCTTCCTGGAGAGATCTGGTTAGGTGACTAAGTGTGAGACCCCCATCAGAGGAAGGAAAAGGTGATTTATTTCCTTACCCCTGCAATCTCCAAATATCAAAAAGAACATTTACATCCCATCTCAGCAATGCTGTGTCTCTGCTTATACAGCAACCAATGCAAAATGGCAGGCTTTGGAGTACTCCATATTGCAGAAGACCTACAAAGACTAAAAACATTATGACAGAAACATCAACTGACAGGCAGAGAAAACTTCAGTTCGGTGCGAGCACAGTGCTTTCCTTGTACTGCCAAGAAGCTCTGTCATTTTTATCTTCTGTATTCTTTAACATTTGCGTACTACAGTGCACAGAGGATGCAACCAGGATGAGGCCCCATCGTTTGGAATGTAACACAGAAAAAATGTAAGTCTTGTACTAACAAATGTACAAATTCACCTAAAAAGAAGCAAGTGGAGATAATAAAAATAGAATAACTGAGCACAGAATCAAGGGTTGCCTGTTCAGAATGTTTTACAGTAAAATGTAAACATTAGGAGAGTCCTACAGAAGCAAACAGTCAAAGATACTGTTCACTCTTTATTGGCCTTCTTAATTCATTATCGTGAGACTCGTCCTCAACTATCCTTTGCTCTAACAGAATACAATTAGTACAGTATAGACCCAAGAGCAATGCTTCAGCTATACCAAGAGCATACAAAAAATAATCTTACACTTTTACATAAACACTTTCAACAACTACAACCACGTGTATTTAGCATTCTTTCTCTTCTTACAACTCCAAAAAACTATGTTTGCATGTCATCACTGACCCCCAAAAAACTTAAACAGGAAGCAGTATCAAAAAGATTCCTGGAAATTATTCTAATCTGGAGCTTGCTGAAATATGTTCCAATGAATTATACCTTGCAGTTTGCAGATCCAACAGCTGATACACCCCTTTTAAAAAAACAGCATTTAGAGCACTTGCTATAGTACAATTGAGTAGACAATTGTATATATTCTTTAGAATAAAAACAGATTAAATAATAAATTCATATCTGCAGGTCTAACACAGACGAGCACTAAGATTTGATGACCAGAGTCCAAGATAAATTTTCCTTTCCAGGCCTGAACAGCTTATTCAAATTCAAATTTCTTCTACCTTTCAGAGTTAGGCAGCAACACTAGTGATGGCAAAACATCGGGGTCATACCAACAACAGGCTTGTGTTGCCAGTCAGAGAATTGACCTGATTTTCATACAAGTCAAACATCACATACTGAGTAACACATTTAGTCAAATGTGACTATTAAGGAGATAATCAGAATATGAACCTCTCCAGAAATTGTATTTGCTGCTACACAAAACAACAAAAGAAAAGATTAACTCTATTCACATTTTCCTAGTACTTAAGACTACTGGGACCAGTTTAGATCTCAGCATCAGACAAGCAATTTACACTCCTGATGTCCAGGAAAGCCCCTAAAAGGTACATTCCAACCAGTTCCTCCCCATGCTGCAGATTACAGCCAAGCTTCCTGAGAACAAGGAAGCATAGAGCCAAAAGAAAGTGCCTAAAACCCTTAAAAGTTGTTTATGCTGAACAGAAGCGGTAATGCTACTTATATTAACTTATCTAAAAGAGCAGACTATTATTTAAGTGCTTCATGCTGAACAATAATTTCAGAGCTATGAGGCAACCGCAAACAGGTGTGTTTACATATATACACATACAGACACATTAGTTTTTACATATAAATATATATACATACATATGTTCATATATATATGTGGACATATAAATATGTATAAATGTATGCATACATACACTTGTATCTATATATACATAGAGACACAAGGCATATATAAGGGCAAAATACCTTTTCCCTTCAGGCAGGGCATGGTATGCCAGTGTAGTTAAAGATCTGATCTATTTTAGCTTCAGGATTCTCCCAGTTTTATTACTATTCTCTCTAAAGTCACTAAACAGATTGAGTAGTGTCAACAACACCTGTTATCTGTAGAAAGAACATCAACATACTTCCTTCAACTACGAGAAACCGAAGAGTCACACAAAGCTTGGCATCTGGAAAGATGAGACTGAACAAGGCCTTAATCTCATTGTTAGGAGATTTTCGGGAGCTCAGTGCAGAAAAGCAAACCTAGGAATGAGAAGATTCGGTATCAATAGTTTAACAGGCTGAGGGAGCAACGAGAATCCGGAGCATTTGTCACCAGAGGGGCGTTTAGCACTACAGCATTACCTTCTCTAGCAATTACAATTTTCTCCTAACCCATAAGCCACCAGCAGCCCCTCACAGAAAAAGCAATTCTAGGCATTACCGCCAACCCCCTTCCTGTTATCATCGCCTACAGTCTACCACCATCTGACGTGGCTGCACCGGAGACGCAGTCTGGAAACGGCTCCAGAGGACGGCCGGTATCTCACCTCCAACTCTAATGGCGCCTTTGGGGCAAACACTCGGGCAGGGCCCGCAGCGGCGCGGAACGCCACCACAGCCCTTCCGCAACGGCAGCGAGAGGTCACGCCCGCCCGCCACCCGCTGAGGGGAGGGGAGCGGAGGGGAGCGGAGCGGCGCGGCGCTGCCGGCCGCAGGGGCAGCGGCTCGCGGCCTCTCGAACCGCCGCTCTCGGGCGCGGCGGGGCGCGGGGCGGCACGACCGACCCGGCGCCCGCCGCCTGCCCTCGCCCCAGCGGGGCACTGCGAACCCTCCTTTAAGCCCCGCCCCGCCCCTCCCCCCAAAGGACAGACGCCACCGCGCGCGGCGCTCGCGGAGCCCTTCGCCCGCCCCTCCCGCCGCGGCGCTCTCCTCCCGCGCGCCCCCCACCCCCACCTCCCAGGCCGGCGTCGCTGCGCACGCGCAAATCTCGCCCCCGCCCGCTCAGCGTGGCGCAGTCCGAGGTGGCTTCCCCTGCTCTGGGCTGCACCACGGCGCGAAGGCCGAAGGGGGAGAAGGCGTTGCCACCTTAACCGACTCCTCGCTGCCTCCGTCGTTCCCCTCACTGAAGCAGCGGCGGCGTGGATGTTGCTTTCGCCCCGCTGCGCCCACACCTCTTGTCCGAACCCTTCCCACGTTTCAGATTTGGCGGCCTGGATCCACGTAATGCCCGCAACCATTTTATCCGTCCAGGTGCCTGTTCGGGCTGTGTGACACAGGCCCCTTCGGCGGGAGGCGGGCTGATAGGGGGTGTCAGTACCTGGCATGAGGGCAGCAGGCTGAGGGGAGGGAAAGGGGGTGCAGGAAGGGAGCGTGTGAAGACCACCCCTGGCCCGATGAGCTCTAGGATGCTGCTGAATCTTCAGAACGGATCAACTCTGGACAGTGCCAGTCTCTACAGGGCCCCATGCTTCAACACAAGGTATGTCTGAGAGAGCAGGAGCTGCGTTTGCCAAGGGTGCAGGACTGCAATCATGGCTGATGGAACAAAAGATCATGACTGCCGTTACCCTGCACCTCCCTGGCTGCCACCAGGCCACCAGTATGGCCCCCTGCTTCAGAGTAAAAGGCTAGGGCTGGCCTCCCAGCTGTTGCTCCAACCAGTAAATGATGAGAATGCAAGTGAATGGGTGAAGTTACCTGCTATTAACAGCTTAATGAATGGGGTTTCAAACAAATACAACTCCCCCATCGTCTATCAGGAAATTTACATCATTGCCATTTTCACATCCAGATACATGTTTAGCAACTTATGCAAAATAAATGGTTTGTAGAATCATATAATCATTTAGGTTGGAAAAGACCTTTTAGATCGAGTCCAACCATCAACCATGCCCACTAAACCATGTCCTGAAGTGCCTTGTCTACACGCTTCCTGAATACCTCCAGGAATGGTGACTCAACCACTTCCCTGGGCAGCCTGTTCCAGTGCTTGATAAGCCTTTCTAAACCTCCCCTGCTGCAACTTGACGCCATTTCCTCTCGTCCTATCTCCAGCCACCTGACAGAAGAGACCAGCACTCACCTCACTACAACCTCCTTTCAGGCAGTTGTAGAGAGACCCATAAGGTCTCCCCTCAGCCTCCTTTTCTCCAGACTAAACAGCCCCAGCTCCCTCAGCTGCTCCTCGTAAGACTTGTGCTCCAGGCCCCTCACCAACTTGGTTGCCTTTCTCTGGATGTGCTCCAGCACCTCAATGTCTTTCCTGTAGCGAGGGGCCCAAAACTGAACACAGTATTTTATCTTCTTTGAGGCTGCACCTTGAGTACTGTGTTCAGTATCATATCACCTACATTTTTTGAGGACAACGAAGTCACTTTCTTGGAGTCACTCTTAGCCCACGAAACATTCCCTTTTATGTAAATGGTCTACCTTCCATGTTTGAATCTGTATGATCTTGCATTCTGTTTTATAGTATATGTTATGTGACTGCACACTATTTGATGACTGCCCATTAATTATTGTGAATACTAGGTGGCGGGTAGTATTCAGTCTATTTCATATGTGCTGCATTGATTTAGCAATCCATTAAGATTATACATTACTAAATAAAACACCTCATGGCCTTAAAAGAACTTTTTATAAATTGTTGGAGACTTCCTTATTGAAGAGGAGGGTAGACAGTTGATTGTGAATACCACATGCTTAGATTGTGTGGACTGTGAATACCACACCAATACACGTAAAAGACTGTTCCATAATATTTTACGGATAAGAAAGTTGAAATTGCTCACTAAATAAGACATTGTGAATCAGTAACATGCCCAGAAATTTAGCTACTATCAGTTCTTTTGGACAATACAAGCAACAGAAATTTGTGTAACAAAAGATAACACATTCTTTTTTTCTGAATGTACACACCAGCTATAAAAATCTCTGGTTAACTTTGAAGTTCTAAGCTCAAGGTAGTTTGAAAAGAGTTACATCATCAAATAGCATGATTGTGGTGCTCCTGATTTCAGACTAAAGCCCTCAGTTTGCAGGCACGCTTTGGTAAATCTAACACACCTAGGAATGATACAAGTTATGTATATACAAGTTATGTATATACAAGTTATGGCCACCTGTTCACCATATTATGTAAAATGACTGTTACTCAGGTATCTGTGCCCATTCACAATTAACAGAGCACCTCTACCCTTCTAGTCATCATTAGGAAACTACAGAAATCATATAAAAAATTAAAGAAAAAGCTTTATACCTGTTTTTAGATATGTATTTTGGCCCAGACAACTACAGCTTCTGATTTTCAGCTGCTTTTGTATCACCCATATTTTTTTCCAAAGAGATACCAAAAGACAAAAGAGAACCCACACTCACAACCAGAACACTCTTCACTGAGCACCATTAACCATCCTTTAAATAAAGTTTGAAAGCTTGTCAATAAATTCTCTAAACTAAGACCAGCATACTTCATTCAGAAGGGAAGATTGCACACTGGAAAAACTTTTCCTCTAAGAAAACAGAAACATCAACCGGAGAGAAAGTTAGCAAAGACGAAAAGCACACTTTTCTAGTGGTTAAATCCCTGCCCTTTTCTATGGAGCTGTATGATGGCACATGTATGATTCAAACTTGCCATTCAAATATTGTAATTCCTGTAAATTTAATTTTACTGAAATAGTAATGAAGACACTGGCTGCTAGTGAGCAAAGCAATACATTGGTCATCAAAATTCAAGTTAAGAGAGGTGACGCTTGTCTCACTGTCATAGCTATATAGTAGCTGTTACCACCTTAACTTTCCCAGCTGTTCAGCTGCATTAGGATACAAGCTGAAAAAAACGCAGCTATGTATGTAGGGTAGCTGGTACCATTGTTCTGACTTTTCAGAAAACTAATACTAAATCTAGTATGGCAGATAAAGCATTAACCAGTACAGAATCTGAGAAAAAAAAACCATTGTTTTGCATCAAAAAAATAGTTTTCCCAATAGTCTAAGCATACTTATAACACTCTTACAAGCCTACCATACTATTTTCAAAACACTGATTAATCTTCACATCTCTGGAACATGTCAGCAAACCTTTTTATTGAAGTCTTCAGAAAGGTGATGGAAAGGCGTGTAGCAGTCAGTGGTGAAGCTAATATTAGAATGCAAGACTGCCTGACACCCAAAGGTGAATTTTTTATTCTAGGTAACACAAATTATTCTAACAGGACTTCAGCAAAGAAAACTAGTATTGAACAAGATGTTCTGGGGAGGGCAACGGAAACAAAAATTTTATTAAGAACCAGGCACTGACTGTTCTTTTTCAGCAGATACAAGTATAATGGTAAGGGAGTATATAAAACAAGGCTCTAAGACTCAGACATGGCAGGCCTAGTTTAAAAGCAAAAAACATCACCTCCACCACCCCCCCTATCCTCCCCCCCCAAACCCCAAAACATTACTTGGTGAGGGATCTATAGGTATTGGGGTTCCACAGTATTCATTTGTAATTCCTCTATTTTCTTCAGTGAGAGCAAGGATTACAACTCACGCCCTTCTACAGACCAAAAAAGGACAAAACTTTACATGGACAGTGGTTTTAAGAAACATTACATGTGGCATGTATTTACATTATCATGTGCATTCAACACTGTAACAACAGTCAACAGGACTGGCAGGAACAGGTCAAATACTAGGCAGCCCAAGGGTTATACCTGAAGGCCTTACCTAATGTTATTTACGCTCATTCAAATAGGCACTCTGACTGCCTGGCAATTGCTGCTTTTTCAATTACCATTAAAAGGCCAGGAGAATTAGATGCATCATAGTAAGAACTGAATGTTAAATGCAAGACTCCCAAGATATTATTTAAAAAATTCCTGTATACACAGGATCTGAGGTATTAAAATCGCCAAGAAAATCTGGTTTGCAAAACAGTCTTTTATTGTATCCGTGCCACACATACTAGTGAAAAATAACACTCCTAAAAAAGGAAAAGAAAAAGAATGCTACCTTTCCACAACATTTCTTTTAAATAAAACTTCAAGTACTCTTACATTAGTACAAAAAAAATTCTGATCTATCTGCCCCAACAGGCCACCACAACACACAGTAGATAAAACACAGTGGTTACAAATGTCTTTTTTGTTATTTCTGTGGCAAGGCAAATGGAGGGAAATGTTTCTATGAAAAAATACTGTGTGCGTAGGAAATTGTCACAATTTTATTCCACATGGATACAAATGATTATACTTGAATTTGAGGCCGTGGTGGCTTGAAATTATATAACAAAATAGAAAAATGGAAAACTAATATCCCCTACACCCTGTTTTAAAGGCAGGCACTACCAAGATTAAGGAGACTCCACAGTGTTGGTAGAGGATAATTACTGTACAAGCCATATAGCTATAATTACCTTAAGACTAAAATAAAATGCTACCGTCCTCCTAAGGCATAAACAATAATGTCTGCAAACAATATGTACACATCATACATATTTAAAACAAGACTTAATATAAACAATAATGAACAGTATATACATGTCTCAATTCTTCTTCACTGTCTTGAAATACAATTTAACTACACAAGTGATGCAGCAACATATATATAAATGTACTTGTAACTCTACAGTAAAGTTTAATTTTTAGTGCTTTTACAGCACATCAGTGTAAACAGTTTTACTTGGCTTTGTTTTATATTTTAAAACATTCCTTGTTGTATTTTCAAGATTTAAAGCAATTTTCTAATTCTTCCTTTTCACAGAAAACGAAGATTTTGAATGCTGTATAATCATAAATAATTCATAAAATTAAATACATTCACTAAAAAATAAACTACAAAGTAAAAAAATGAAAAATAGATATTTATTGAAAGGGAAAAGAGAATCATTTCCCCGAGTAGAGCTCTGGTGGTTGAATATTCAGTGCGTTTTGATATATTTTAAATTGCTATTGCACTATAACACCCCTTTCTTTGAAATTCTTTGGGTGTGCTTCCCTGTTCTACCTAAATTAGTTTGTTAAAACACACAAACCAATAACCAAGGGGCCATGGTTGCTGTAGGAGTGAAGCCTTTAGAACTAGTATCACAACTCTGTGATATTTTAAAGGAAAAAAACCAGTCATTAGTTATGCATGTGCCTTGCACTTTCATGTAAATACAGTTCACATTGCTGGTCTTATCAGTCCTCATTTAATGGAAAAAAAAAAAGAAAAAAAAGAAAAAAAGAAAAAAGAGTTCTGGTAACTTCAGCTCACTTTGAAAATCTCTGTCCATTTTTTTTCAAAATACTTCCTCATGTTGTGGCCAGCCCTGCCTATGTCAGAATCATCTTCATTAAAGGTTTCACAGTTGTCAAAAACAAGCCTGACATCTAGCGAAAATGCTTCAAGATTAGGGTACCTGAAAGAAGAAAAAGGTAAATGATTTTTGGAACATGGAAAATCAAAGGGGAAAAATACTTCAACTACATGAGAAAGAGCTACCTTAACATTAGTGAATTTACAACCAGCCTATTCAGAATATTCAGTGAATACTTTACATGTGAATTATACTTTTAATTTTTTTAATTCTAATTTAAAATATTAACAAGAAAATTGACATCAGTGGAAGGAAAAACTCTCTCATCGTTGAATTTGTTGTTTTCCTCCGAAACTCCGTAAGGTAGAATTTCAAGCCTGTATTGGAAAACAAACTTTTTAAATTAGCTTCCCCCATCCCTTCAATAGCTTTCTATTTAAAATGCTATGGCTATTTTCCATTTATTCATCTATTCTTGGGCTCAAGTCCTTTCAAAGTAAGGGTTGAGTACAGTTGCATTTACCTAAAAGAGGAACAATATAAGGCTGCCCAGATCAATCCTGTAACATTGTCTTTGTTACTCTTTTTATTATCCTGAACATACATGGCCCAAATAGTGTTCCAATATTCATAGGAATTATTAAAAAGAAACACAGTAGAAGTTACAAGTCTGCCAATACCAATGAGCATGTGTGGAGCATTTAAATCTCAGATTCAAGGCAGAAAAAGCCTGAAGAGGTTAAAAATCCCCTTGTGTTATCCTAGGAAACTTGCTTTGTGTGGAGCTGACAGACGCTGAAAAGGGTCAATCATGGATGACAAAATTTTCTTTAGTGGTGGGGAGTCATTAGAGCACAGAGATGTAACAAGGAGGGAAGGGGAACAGAGGCATAAAGTGTCTTTTTCTTTTCTAAGAAGTTGTGCAGTCTAATTCTGGGACTATAAAATGATTAACCACCATTACTGGAATGTTACCTGGCTTCTCACAATAGGGGTACCGATTCACTCCACAGCTACAACATTATTTACAGGGACTCCATTAGCTTAAAGCCCACACAGTTGGTTCCCGCTTACATGTAACAACTCTAAGATGTCTCAATGAGAAAAGATAAGGAAAAAAAGGTTTTTTCCTGTTGATTATTTTGTGTGTGTGACCTGGCAGATTTATTGTTTTCCAGCCAGTTCCACAGGTTCTCCCACCTGATATGCTATTTCACTTAGATATAGCAAAGACAAAAGTATACAGTTAAGAATTTTTATTTTGACTGTAAAAGTCATCACAGAGATGCCAGAGCAGGCAGATCAAAATAGTTTAACTAATTTTTAAAAATGTACTGTATTTCAATGTTTAAATATTTTGAAAAGGTAAAGTAAAATTTACAATAGGTTTACTTACTGTCCACTACTTAGCTTTTCTCTAATGGTGGAAAAGTCCATAGGTTTTTTAATAACTTTCTTATAACCAGGAACAAGTTTCAAGTTTACAGGAAGTAAGAAAGGCCAAGCATCTTCATGAGTTTCCAATTCTGAGAGAATCATGCTGGATAAAATAAGGTTTTAAATCAGTATTTTTAAGCTGTTCATAAATTCACATAATTTTTTTCACTGTTCCATAAATTCATCATGTACTGCCAAGCTATTCACTTTATAAAAGGAAAGCACTTTATTCTGCGCCCTGTGCAAGGTTGAGAACAATGTCGACAAAGATAGACATCTTAACTGAGTATTTAAAATAGCATTCTCTCTAGGCAACCTACACAAGATGAAATTCTAGTGATCAACATTCTAAAAGAAAAACACAGCCCTGCAACTTCTATACTTCAAACCTCAATGTAAATCATTTGCAAACCAGTAGAACAGGTGCTAATACTGGCTTTCCAAAACTGTGACGAGGCTAAACTATGTCACTTTTGACTGATCAGCAGTATTACAAAAGAAGATGCATTCATATTACTGTACTGTCTCCTCCTCTGTAATGCAACCCCTTTCGGACATAGTGGATAATCATCTTTGCTACACTTGAGAAAAATGTCAGTACCACTGCTATCAGGGTTCTTTCTTCCCATTCTTGGAAGGGCAGGGAGGAGTAGATTTCACAGACCACATTCTAACATTAGGTACTTTCCTCTTGGGCTTCATTACCAAACATAGCAGTTACTCCCAGCACGCACATGTTAAATCCTTTTATATATACATTATCACAAACCTGTATGAGACACATGATAAAGAATACGGTTCTTGTTCCCCAGAACACAGATAAAAGCAATCAGGCACTACTTGTTTCAACACTTACCCAGGTTTAAAATTTGTCACTTTACCTGCATATAGCCAGGTCCTTGGAGTCATCTCTTTTAGGTTTCTTAATAGCAGTGAAATTTTCTTGCTTTAATTGGCTTACAGAAACATTTTCATCCATTTTTCTTTTTTTAGGGTCTGTTTTTCCTCTTTTTAAGGAGGCGCTTGTAGTTGCAGAATCTTCATCCTCTGTATCTCCTGCTAATTTCCTGCTTCTCTTTTGTTCATTACTTTTTTTCCCTTTGATTTGAAGTTTTTTTATTTTTAGAGTTTGACCACTTGCCTACAATAGAGAGAACTGAAATAAGCAATAACCAAGAAATTACAGAAACCTCTGTTATTATCTATAGACAGCAATGAAGATCAGACAGACAGAAGCACCAAAACAATTGAAATGTTTCGTATCAGAGATTATTCACTTTTTGCTTTTCTCTAAAGGGAAGTAAGGCTGTAGAAATTCCCGTTACTAGTGATTTAGGTTCTCAGCTTGTGACAATATAAAAGCACCTGACCTTCAGATTGGTAAAACAGTACCTCCTAACAAACAAGGCTAGCAGAGTTTTAGACAACTATTTGTCTGCTCCTAAAAGACTGATACAACTACAGCTGGAATAGTATATTCATTTTCAAGCAACCATATTATTTGCAAGATATGGAAAACTGGAAAAGAGTTTTTAAAAAGTCAGGGACAAGATCAACTGATTTAAAGATTAAAAGCTAGATATGAAAGATACAGGTAGCTTGGCTACAAGACAACTACAGGAGAACATAAAAGGAGTATGACAATACAAGAAAATGCAGATTTTACTACCTACTAGAAGCCATTACTACACAATCCCTTTATTTCACGAATGTCATAACTAACTTAATTAAGCATTTGGCACTGATTGTAACTAGCATGGTGGGAAATGTAGTCAGTTTGTACAAATCACATGATGAATGAATGCATGAATGTGGAAAAATATGTTGTGTATAGAATTCCTTTTGCTTAACACAGAACACTAGAAGAGATTTGTAAATAATTGTACTCTCTAAACACTACTCTGTATCATGACTGTTCTTGGTCCAAGGATAGAAAAACAGTCAAGTATGTCAGTTCACAGGGCAATTGAAGAGGAATGTTGATTTTCAGCCATTTGGTTAAAAACACAATGTAAAGCAATGAGAACAGATCAGCTGTCATCACCTAAGGCCTAACTTTGAGATGTTCTGTGAATATTAATTCTAAGTAGGTGAGAATGGCAGATGTTGATGTTTTTCTTGTTTTAGGTAAGAAAAAAAATTAAATTAGGATGGCATAGTTTATATGAAGTCTTCAACAAAACTGTTTCAATGTTTTGCAGAATTATAAATCAATATTGCAGAAATATAAATCAATATCAAACATGTTTTAAGGTTCTGCTGGAATTTCACCTTAAATTTCTGGTGCCTTTAAATCTCCAGCTGTTAGCCAAATTTAGGACAGAAAAAAAAAACTGAGAAAAAAACATTTTTCTGTTATACTAAACCCAGTAGCTATTTGGGGGGGTGGGCAGGGTGGGAGAGATATCAAGAGAAGTGATGGGAGTGATGGGGTAAGTTATAGCATGATAGGATAATTTCTATCTTTATAACAAGGTAAGTTGTAACATAAACCATTATAATGACAGAAAAAGTTACAGCACGAGTTAACCCCTTATAAACTACTACACAATCAATGCTCAACAGTAACCTGTTTTTATTACTTCTGTCACACATAACAGTTTAGAAAACAATTTATCTTCCTTATTACTTTGTGAAAGATGCACATTGACAATACCCAGAGAAAATATAAAATTGAGTATTTACTGTAAAGCTACTTTTTTCTTCCAGTTATAGTATTCACAGGTAGTGGTAGAAAACATAACTAAAGTTTAGCAAAAAATTAATTTAATTTTAGGACTAACTAGGGATGGAAAAATTGTGGACTTTTAAATGATACTAACTGCTAATTCAGTCATTTGAATAGAACTAACCTAAACTTCTATTTAGACTATTTTCCTTGGGAGGGGAAAAAAAACCCACAAACCTCACACAAGAAACATATAAAGCTTCTCTCTCAAATGTACTGTGTGTCAAAAAAGTAAAACTAAAGCATACTGTACAAAAATGACAAAAAAATATTTACTACATATTTTCTCTGATTTTTCTTTTCAAACAGAATCTAAGATTTGTCAACACTTAACAATGAAGCTCAAAAGACAAACTGAAAAAATTCTAAAAGAGAAATAAAAAACTAGGGTATTGAATCAGCAAGAAAATTCTGTACCTACTTATATTAAAAAAAATACAGTTTAAAACAAATAAAACTGTAGCCTTTACTGCCACTAAAATCCAAGTTAAATAAAACTATTAATCTCATTATTTAATGGCAGCCCAACAAAACATACAGACCATTATTTTCATTGAAAAAAGCACTGGTAGACCTGTAACTCTACCATCTATGAAAAGGTCACTCTAAGTCACTTCACCTTTATGGTTAGTATTACCTTTGCTATGCAGGCAGGACAAAACCAGTCACCATCTGGTATGGTAGTGATCTTGGGTCTGTGGCAGTAGGTATGACAGCCTTTATCGCAACCATCACAAAGGAGCAGCAGTTCCTCATTATCTCCCTTTCGACAAATCTGGCAGTACTATAATACATGAAAAATGGCTTTCATTCAGTTTTTAAAATTTGAAACACAGGAATGGTAAACTTCCCTTCCAAACACACAAATTCATTCTCAAAATTATTTTCCTTTCATTTTACCACAATAGAGTCTACTAATGATCACATTTGTAAAAGAATATATGCAGTATGTGAGGAACTAATCTAAAGGCTACATTTGGGAACACATTTGAAAAGCAATTCACTGTAAGATAGGTGTCCTACAGCACACAAAACTATGAATACTTTTTATATTTCATTAATGTCCATGAGAAGGAAAGGTATCTTATACCCATCAAATCACTTGGCCCACACATACTATCTCAGGAATTTTCTCTTCATTTATGCCCATACTGCATATATAACTTGCTATTTCACAAAAATAATCTATATTTTATAACAGTATTTTCAAACAATAATCAGTAAGGATCTTATCCAAAGGCCACCATGAACAAATTCAGTAAGGCAAAACAAATGATCCTAGCATTTCCTAAAATTCACACTAACTTAAAAATATCTAATGTATTGTCAATTTTCTTACATACGTTGTGTGATTTTGATACTCTTCTGTATCTGGACTTCTTTTTCAGGAACTTAAAGATCTCCACGTTTTCACCAAATACTTACATTTAGTGTGTAAGTAAATGCATAGAACATTTCAATCAAATTGAGAATGATACTATACATTTTTTCTGGATAATAAAGTACTACACATTGAAACATTCAAGTGCCTTTTCAGGTGCTCCTACTAAATTCATAAACTTTTTGCTCTAAAGATAGAGCTTTAAACTTATAGCTATATAAACCCATAGGTACAGCCTTACACTATAGTTTTTATTTAAATCATCTCTTAATTGTCCAGATGTAATTAGAATCTATACAGGACTGGCAGAAATTTAAAAAATTGGGGAAAAGACCACTAATGGAAGAATTACTTGCCACCCACTACATAGCATTGGCCATACTTAATCACATCATAATCACTACTGCTGTAGTAATACTTTTGTTTTCAGAAATTTGAAGTTCAAAAGTCCATGCAAATTTTGACACATGCAGTTAACACAGATCTACTTGTTAAATGTACAAGGAAACAAGTATTGCAGCTTATTTGCTCACACACTTGCCCAATTTGTATGTTCAGTTGTGAGAAGTGTGCATGCAAAGAAGCCACGGGTTTGGAGCATCTCAGCGTTCTGAAAAATGAAGTCCTTAATTGGGATATGTAAGGTTGACCCTCCATAAAGCTTATGTCACGGATGAAATCAGAAATATTCCATCAGATAGAGTTATCTTCCATCAGATGGAGCCAGAAGTGACTCTGTCTTACCTAAATGTTAACAACAAGGAGTAATTACCATCTTAAATAAAGCAACCAGTTACAGGGGCTTTTTATCTTAGAAAGATCAGGATGCTGAACTTGGCAAGCAAGGGACAATCTTCTCCCTTAGGCTTATATCTATCTGTGCTCAATGTACAGTTTAACTGTATGAAGTTTTACATGCAGTAATAAGAAACACATTATTAACCATGGTATCTTAAAATGCCTCAAGTGGGAAAAATAGGATATAGCAAAAATAGTTTAGTTACAGTATTTTTTTATAAAAAATTAAAAACACTTACAACTTTCATAATAGATTTTTCCCATGCTATTGATTTCTGTAACTGCTGAATGCACAGAGCTACCTGTGCAGCACTGCGTGCTTCTGACAATGCCCTTCTCCATACCCTTAGCCCTGGAGCAATATCCTCTTCAGTTCTGCATTGAAATACAGAGAAATTAAGTAGGTCACATCCATGTTTGCTTATGTTTAAACGTGGAACAATCATTATCACATTGAAAGCCAAGCAATGACAAAACGTACACAGCCAGTAAGTATAAGGTTTAAGCAACTAAATTTCATGTAGTGCACAGACTGTGGCTACGTGCCTCAAAGCTTAGTCACAACCAGTTAAATGTAAGATAACTTCGCAAGATTATCAACAAACGTAACAAAAAATATCTTTACAAAGCACCATGCAGAATAACATGATCCATATGGATCACAGACATACAAGAAAGTACATAGATAACAGGCAATAAGAAAATAGGCTCCAATTAGCAAAGAAGCACAATAATTTTTCAAGTTAATCTCAATAACCTACCCGTCACCATCACCACTAATGGATGGTGCAGGAGCAGGGACAGTAACTGTGCCCACATTATCCAGTTTGATCTGAATGGTGGTACTTAAGGGGCTCTTCAGATACCTTCTCTCTATGTTCCGCTCCAAGTCAGCAAGCCTGGTTACAGCTATATCTAGAGGGTTGTCACTCGTCCGCTCTAGAGAGCTGGTATTGCCTTCTTCGCCTCCAGCACAATCTCCATCGTGCTTCTTGCGCAATCTAGTAATTGACTTATGTTCACGATATACCAAGTCGTCTCTCTCTGATGCGGGTTCAGGACACAGCCAACCCTATGTTAATAGAAAGGTTTGTGCATTTATTGGTTGCTGTTAACTTAGTGTGTACACAGAGGAACTGTTTTATGGAATCTAAACTAACTGAAGTGCTGTTTCCAGTAGATCTTGGTTACTTGTAATCCATCTGTAGAGACAGTTTCCAAAATATCCAGAGAACTAAAATAATTAATCAAAAAAAATACAAGCATTACCAGACTTTCTGAAGAGAACTTTCTAAAACAGCCTGCATTCTTATCTCCTTTTGAAGTATCCTGTTCTATTGGTCAAAACATCACAATAGGTCTATCTGTCCAACAGGCTCAGAACACAGTATCAATTGGTCACACAGAAATAACATCCACCCCTAGAACAAACTAGATCACAAATAGTACATCTGTACTATAACCAAACATATGCAATTTGATATCCGTACACCCACCTTGAAAAAATTCCAAATTGTAATAACAGCCAGTGAATTCTTAACTCTTTCACACTCACAACCATCACATGTTCTCCATGACTCTACAATACTCAAGCAAACTTGTAGGCTTTTCTGAAAGCATTAACACCAACAATCACCCAAACCAGGCAGAACTGTGGCAAAAGCCACTATAATGAAGCAGTCTATCTGCAATAAAATCTTTGCATCCATATAAGGTTAACAAAAATGTGCAGGGAACTGCACACTGTACAAGAACAGTCTCCAGGAACTGCCATTCTGAGCATCTTCAGCTGAAGATTTCACTGCAATAAAATGTTTCAAACACAAATATCCATGATACTGCTGCAGTGGATTTGTTTTATTTGCAGACAATTAGAGATGGAACAAGAAGGCACTTACCAACTGCAAAAGGAATGCTACTGTCTACTTCAAATTCTTACCACTTACTTTATAAAGAGACATTTTACTAAAAGTTGGTTTTACCTTAACTTGTAAACTAGCTGATGCAACTCTCCTCTCTAGATCTTCCACCTGCTGAAGAATAGCAAGATCCATCTCCATTGCTTGTTCTTCTACTGACCAGTTTTCCACAACATCTCGAGTTACCTGGTTGTCTTCATTTTCATTGATATCAATAATTGCAACTGTTTTGAGAATCACATTTTTATTATTTTAATTAGTATTATAAATTCTCTGAGTAAATTCAAGCTGATATACCTGTCACTCCAGCCAAATGTTGAAGAACAGTTGTAAAAGCGTACTACTCTTAAGATACCCAATATGGACAACAAATTCTGTAGGTTTTCAAACTTGCAATTTAAAGGCAAGAAGGGGAAGGAGAGGCTGAGCAAGAGTGTTACAGAGATGGGAAAAGCTTAAAAAGGTTACCAACGCTTATGCTACTAGAGCATTTTATATTAAATGGGATTTCTCCAGTCCTGTCACTTCCCAGAACAAGGCTGGTAGAAAGGCAACGACAGACAAGACCTTTACTTTTCTTCTCCAGCTGCTACTCTAACCCTGTACTTAAACAAATCTCAAAGAGCTCTCTGCCAGTTGTCTTATGCCCCAACATCATGCGTAACATAAATATCAATTACATACCATCCTTATTTTTGATGCAGGCCAGGGTGATGTAATCCATGTGTTTCTGTATTTGCTTTTGTAAGGCCTTTTCTCTTATTCCCCTGAGATGCAGCACTTTAAGCAAAGATTTTAGGTCCTCTGGATCAGTAATCCTCCACCACCCATACTGCATTTCTAAATCAAGACAAGCATATGAACATTTTGCAGGCATTTTCTATGTGATCACACACAATCAGATTAGAGAAATGATCTAGCGAAATTCAACAGGCAAATTATAAAAAAAAA
This sequence comes from Buteo buteo, assembly GCF_964188355.1. Classification (NCBI taxonomy): domain Eukaryota; kingdom Metazoa; phylum Chordata; class Aves; order Accipitriformes; family Accipitridae; genus Buteo; species Buteo buteo. The sequence goes on from NC_134175.1 coordinate 54,454,989, forward strand.
AAATTTTAACATCGTAGTGGCACTGTAGAAATTATCCTTCACATAGTTCTATCTTACTGCTGTATTATACTTACCTTCTGGTATAGGTTTTGGGTTAGGGTAATCTACTGGCTTGGCTACTTCAACTGCTGTAGAAGGGGCAGAAGCTGCTTTTTCAGTTTGTAGTGCTGGTGATTCACTTGTACTTGCAGGAACACTAGATGCCAAGAAGGAGTTACCATTCACTTCTGATAATCCCAACCCTGATCCAAGAGCAGGTAAAGGAGATGAAAATGGAACATTTGAAGTAAGAACTCCTGTAGGCCATCCACAAAACTGAAGTCCCATTATAGGTAGTCCAGTCTTCATCTGCTACACAGAATATATTGTTAACACAATCACAACTACCATTATTAATTATTACCAAGAAACCTGAATTATGACTAAGATGCTATTTGTCAAGCAATAATCAAAACAAAAAGGAGGCCTTTACTCAGTACCTTGAGTAGTTTAAGAAAAACTAATATAACACTAACATGTAATACTCCTAATTAGGGACCTGCTAATGCTTAAAAAATAATAGCTTTTAAAGGGAGGGTGTGGTGTGTCACTTTTCTGAAAACTAGTTTTTATTTATTTATTTGCTTTTCATTTAATACCAGTGGCCAACCTTCTAACAGCCAAATTAAATTACTGAAATACAGGTACAAAGTATCATATATTGGCTTACCTAATTTTACCTATCTTAATCTTTTTTTATCAAAAAAACTTCAAGTATTATACAACATCTGCAACATGGAATTAATTATTAACAGAATCATATAACATAATATAATAATGATAATGATGATGACAACAATAATAATAATCGTCATCATCGTAGTGATAGTAGTAATAATAATAATAGCAGTAATAGAAAAAAATAAAGAAGATATAATGATAGCACTTCTGTGAAACAATTTGCCTAAACAGAAATTCTTCCCAAATAAGCAGAGCAAATTCAGACTGTTCAAAAATTCATTTATTTACCTGCAGTGGTGACAATGCAAAAGGACTTAATCCCATTGGACTCTGTGCGGAGGTTGTGCCCAGAAGAGGTGAAGGAACAGGTGAAGGTGACTTTGATGGTGGATGTGATTGAGGAGTAAGTGAAGTTGTAGTAGCTGGTGTATCTATATGGGTAACTGACATGTCATCACAGGGTATTCTCGGTAAAAGGCTGAACCACTGTCTGCTCTTTTCAGTAAGAGTCTTTAACAATTGATCATTTGGAATTAGTGGAGAACTGTAAAACTTTCCTGTCCCACTTGCATTAGGACTGAAAAGATTATTAGAATCAGACTTCTCAATGGTGCTTTGTGATACAGTGGGCTGAAGACTGCAGAGAGAGTTTTTTGAGTTACTTGGGTAAGATAACGTGCAGCCATTTGCTGCACTGCCATTAGGTTTTGGGGACATAATATCAGATTCAGGTGACATTTTTGCTACCTCTAACAGTTTGCTTAGTTTTGAAAATGACCCAGGCTTTTGTAAAAACAAATTAGTGTTGTCCTTTTCTTTCAGATCTTCCTTTTGCTCACAGTGAGTTGTATTTAAACAGTGTAATTTTTCTTCTGTCTCAAATTCTTCTTCTTTGATATGCATGCTTTCTACCTTTTTTAACTTCTCCTTTTCTTTTGCAATTTCTTCTAGGCCTAAAAATGAACAAGAAACATAGATGAAATATAATAGACCAACTAATTTAGACCATTGTTATCATCACAGTTAAATAAAATTTACTTCATTTTTGGCCCAACACGTGCTAGATCACAATGTCTTTTTTCTTTTCTTTTTTTTTTTATTTTTTAAATGAAATCACTTCTCACTTTACAGAACACTTTGCAGAAGGAAACAAGCTTCAAGGCACACACAGGTTTAAACCCTGTTAAACACCTGGAGGAAAAATAACATCAACATAGTTATCATAGCTATAGTATTCCCCCTTAAGATGCATATATGTCTGGAGCAGTTTGCCAGTGTGAAGTCTTTGAAAGGGACAAATTTTTGGCAGCCTTCTTTTTGCAAGACTCTCATGCTTTATCAAAAAACTCCTCTGTTTGTATCAAGAGAGTACAATGTTTATAGCCTTAAAGCTTTCTTTTGCAAAAGACCATTTCATTAAACTCACAGCCAACTACAAAAAGGAGGACCAAAATTCATGTTGTGATATCAAATATTCCCCAAATATTGAAACACAACATTAAATATTTTACCTCTTTCAATAAAAATCATTAACAACTTTGACTGTGAAACAATGTCAACATTCTTGAAAGTTTAAAACACTTTAAAGAGCCACCCAACATGATGACTGGGACTCTACACACACCTAAGCAGACAGATGTGATCAGACAGCGTAACAGCTAAGCAATTTAAAGTACAACAAGCAGAAGCTGACTGCAAAAGCCAGTTTCTTCAAACATATGAGGTGCAGAAGATCTATCTTTTCTGAAAAGTAAAAACATTTTTCTTACTTCTTTGCTCTCCTAGTCTTCCTTAACCATTTCTTTTCTACCCTTATACTGATGTGTCAGCTTAGGCTAAAAGGTCTTAAGAACTGTAAAATGGCATGGAAAAATATCAGGAAAAGGGGGAGGAAGTAGAAAATCCAACATTCCAACTTCTTAAATTATTTTCATCAGATACTGCAATCGCAAGTAAACAAAGGTCCTGCTTATGGTTTATGGCCAAAACATCCACAAAAGTTTACCTGCTCTTTCTGGAAAATCGTAATTTCTAAAAAGATAATTCATTAAAGAATATCCCCTCCCATTGAAGCTTCAAAATGTGTCCAAAGTTATGGTGTACGTCAAGATATAAACACTTTGAGTATCAGCGTTAAGAACCAAAATGACTACATGAAGAGGGAGGAGAAGTATTTTTTAAATGGACAGATCATTCCACAGTTTGTCTCATATTTCCAATGTTTAGATAAAGGAATTAGGAGTGAATAAACAGTAGAATTTACTGAAACAGAGCAAACTAAGAGTTGAAGGGAAGAGGGAGTAGTTGAGAACTTAAGTACATGTCCATTTTGCTATTCAGGGAGATTAAACTTTCATTAAGACAATGTATTAAAAAAATATGGGTTTGCCCTATAGTTCTTGGCTAAAACTTTTGTGTCATTTGTTTGTTTGTTTTTACTATCTTAAGACAAGTAGGTGTGTTTCAATGATTTTGTGTACAATTTCTGAAGCATTTGGGGATTCACCTGGTTAAAATATAATAAATATAGTGAACAAAAGGAATGCAAGCAGTAAAGCATATGACAGTTTACCTTCTACATCCAGCTACTCATGTGCAAAACCATTCCTAACACAGAGCATAAAATAATGCAGAACAGGTGACACAGAAAAATTATTTCTTATGTTACCCATTTTAGAAAGGTAACTTGAAGATCAAGATTAGATTTAGGAAAAGTTCTACAGTTTATTTTGGGGGCCAAAACAGGTCTTAGATTTCATACCATGCGGTAATCTTACAGTTATTTTAATTAAATGGCTCTCTAAAATGATGCAATTCTCATGACATAATGCAATTCTGATGTATATCAGATTTTGTTGTTGTTTCGGGTGGGAAAATTGTGAGAGTAATGGGGTTTTGCTTCATCTATATCGGAATTAGTAAGGATTTTTCTGTAACCAAAATGAAGGCTTATGTTTAAGAATTCTAATATCCACAAAAAGGTCAGATTAATACATATTTTCTGCATCTATCCCATTTAAAGTGTGTGAAAAATTCAATCACAGTTAGTATACAACTGTCACAACCACAAAATTACATTTTAACTTTAGCAAAAATAACTTCAGCATTTGCTGGACTGGAAAAAAAATCAGTTTGTAAAATACAGAGGCTAAATCATATTGTTGATCAGAAAACACAGTAGTACTTCACTGTGTGAAAATAATTTTCATGTTTTTGCAGACATATATATCAGATTTTCAAGCACAGAACAGTCTGTATATTTGCACAAAATATAACAACTGAAGATGAAAAGAATTTTTTTTGCATTCTGTGGTCATTCTAGTTTTCACATGCAGAGTTCATACGGAAACGTGAAATAGTTGAGAGACAAAAAATATCCCATGCAACATACAGAACAAATAGAACTATAACAAAAAGAGAGCATCAGAGAGCACCATATGAATACGGAGGTCTACTGACAGTAGCCTGTTGAGCCTCTGGTTGAAGGTGAAGCCTAAAGACCGTGCTGCACAAAATTATAGCCTACAGAGGTGGGCAATATGTCTTGGCATAGTATGGGCCTCGGTGTGACATTATTCTTTTATGTTTCTTACCTTCACCACTTTCCATGCCTTCTACAAAAATACCACCACACTGGGGCAGAATCCAGTATCGGCGCCTGTAACGATCTTGACCAAACATCATTGAACGCAAACAGTGTGAAGCTTCAAATAACTTCTTTCTGTACTGGCTTTGTTGCTGTTTTAAAAAAGGGAAAGCATTATAATTCAGTAGGCGAAAAAAATTCACTATAACAGAAAACATCTCCTGGCTGCCAGACTGAACAAAAGTTCAAGGGTCACATGATGAGGCTCTCTTATCGAGATGTCATGTGTGTGTTATGTGATATTCTACTCACAATTGCTGCCTTGCTGATTTTACTTACAGAGCTCCCTTTAAAAAAATAAATGAAATCACTTCCTGGTTCAGCTTAAGTTTATCAGTCTTCCTTTAAAAATACATTTTGTGATGGCAGGTCCTGTCTTTTTAACACTGACTCTCAGAGAACAATAGAATCAAAGATTTCATTGCACAAGAACTGCTGAAATCCTACCAATTATACAATAACAGCAAATGGTAAACAGAGCACTGAAGATAGCTGATATTGCAGCTCCTGATGGGAAACTAATGAGATATTTTAACTGGTTCATAAAAGAATAAGAACAATAATGTCTGAAAATAAATTCTGTATTCAAACACAAACAGTTCTCTGAGGGGGGCCAACAAGAAATTCAGTTTGTTTATTCAATTCTTGCTCTACTAAATCAACACTGCTGGAAGTCAGGTGTAATTCTGGACTGCTAATTTACTGCAATTTGGAAAAGGAGAGAAACCAAGAGACAAAGTCTTAAATGACAAATTTTCTAATACAAAGAATAAAAACATGGGCCATGAGTAACCCTATCTACAGCATTCTATCTTTCTCATTTACATTTCTCTTCCTATTCCATTGTTTCTTCTTTCAAAATCTGAAGCAAAGACAGCTCTCTGTATTGGCCTGGAACATAGCTGCAGAAATTAGCCAACTGTAGGAGGGAATGAGAACTGCAATCATTTGTACAATGGAAAAGTCATTGCTTCTTGTACATAAGATTTATCATCACTTTCTAAGATCAACAAACAGAAGGATATCAATTAGGTCTGGATAAAAATTGTATTACTTTTTATTCTGAGATGTGCGAATATATTATCAACAGCTTTCTAACTGTCTTTTGAGTCATATCCACTTAGTGCTGCTAGACTAAACTCACAATTCAGGTGTCATGAACAGTAGCATCATTCATATTTTCATGAAACAAAAGCTGATCCTTATTTCAATTTATATTAAGTTGGAGCACTGAAAATGATGGTTAACATTCTAACCCATGACATCCAGTGATCAAATTTGTAGTATAACAAAGACAAACGACCTCTCACCTTTGTCAGTTTTTCAATCTGCTTCTCTAGTTCTTCAACACTTGCTGTCTGGTCCCCATCATCCTATAATCACCAAACATACTGTCACGCCAAATTTATTTCAGGATAAAATCATACTACCATGTCTTACTAGTATTACAGTAAAAAGGTGTAACAGAAAATGAGAGGCAAATTCTAAGTGTAAAGAAGTTCAAATTTTGTGCTTGTTCAATATATTTGATTAGGAACAACGTAACTGGAAAAAGATGTATCTTGAATCTTTCCAAACCATCCCAAATGCATATGAAGGAGAAGGCTTGTGGCCAGATATTCGCTGAAAACCTTCTTTTACTGGAAGAAATAATTTGATTTGTACACAAACACTTAAGACTAACAGAATTTAATCCTAGTTTCTGTGAAGCTTTTTAGATATTCAAATTAATTTCTAAGTGGTTTTCTTGCATGAAATAATGGAATCTGTCAAAATCTTATCAATCAGTCTTTGGTCAGTGCACACTTACATTTTATTTCAATGTCTACAAGAAATTGTAGAGCCACTTTAAATTACAAGTCTGCTATAAAAGTTCCAGTATTAATCTTACTGGTTTTTGAAGAGGAATGCACCCATGATTTAAGTCTATGGTTCCCTTCTTCCTGACACAGTTTAAAAATGAAAAATTCCATAAAGAGAATTTTAATTTAGTTCAAGAAAGTCTTTGGGCATAACAGTAGGTTTCCAAAAAGAATACAACCAAAATCCTAGGAGCTCCCAGTCACCTGCACCATTAAGATACTGGTCGTGTATTTCTTGGCTCTGTAGAACTGTACCAGGGTGAAGCCTTCTGAAATACCACATATAGTATGAATGCAGTGGAACTTCCGTTGTATCAGGAAATTAATCTCTCTACAGGAGTTACAGGACTTTTGTCTATAAAATGCCCAGTGCATCAAAATAGGAGATTGTACGAAAGGGAAAAACATTAAGGGACAGATGTGAGATTAGATACCTAAATATTACTTATTTTTAATTCTCAAGTATTAATTTGTAAGAACTTGTTGCTATGCCTCTAAGGTATTATCTTAAATTTATACACATTATGGTACTTAAAATAAATCCAGAATAATAGCAACAAAGGGCTGCTGCTACCATAGAAACTAGAAACAAAACAAAAAAAACAAACCAAAATAAAAACAACCAAAAAAACAAAAAAACAAACCACCAAATACCAACCCATACTATAATATATATCAAAAAAAGAAAAAATTACTCCAGAAAATAAAGTTTTTCAAAAAAATTAAAAATATTGGAGGTACGTTACACTTCCTTTTTATTGTGAGATTTTGGGGAAGCAGTGCCATATTGCAGAGAAACAAGGAGAACAAGTTTTAACTTATTAGTTAATTAAGTTTCACTATACTTAAAATCCCTCACCTCATCCTCACAAACTTCTGTCTTCTTTCCTTTTTTATCTTCTTTGTCCTCTTCATCCTCATCATCCTCATCTGCCTGATCATCACTGTCATCATCGTCATCATCATCGTAATCACTGTCCCCCGCCTTTCGTCTGCGTTTGCGGCCTGGTGTTGGTGTTTCCAAAGAGTGCTGCTCCTCTCCTATGTCACCACCTCCTGCAGCATCTCTTTTGCCAGTTTTCTTGGCATGAATGATTCTAAGCCTTGAAACACATGACAAGGGGTGAAATTATGGAGTATGTCTGTAGCATAAACATACCTTTCTTCCTATGTATTGAAAGTAAATCATACATTTTAGATTCAAATTAGCTCTTCTATTCTAATATGACATAGTATGTTCTCAATATTTATTGCCATTAGTCAACAGGAAAAATTCAGGTCATTAAAGCCCTTAAGCCTCTTACTCAGTTCCGAATAGAATTTCTGTTTCTCCCAGACGCATTTTATTACATAAATATTTAGAAGAAATGAAACACAAGAGGGATTTTGAGAAGTCAGGAAAGACAGTTAGAAGAAAGAACCACTTCAACTTCTTTATCTTTTGTTCTACGCATTTAAAAATATTATTATAAAATACCGGGGGGGGGGGGGGGGCAAAAATCCTCAACTGGAAGTATGAAATTATTTACATTTGCCTGGCAACAGCAAGGTTTGTTTAAATTTTTTTTTTCCAGATTTTTATGCCTTTTTAATTTATTATGCATTGTTTTACTTTAGTCCTTTGGCTGATATTTTTATTCTAGGACATACTTTCTTTTCCGAGAAATCTTAGCTACCTAAATTACTAGGAGATTACTCGATCAAACTCTAATTTTTCCTTTTATGAAAGAAAAGGGAAACTTACATACCAGTAATTATGGTTGTAGTAGACCTTCTTCTTCTATAAAAAGCCTATAAGACAAGATTCCACACAGCAAAAATTATAGTTCCACCTATCAGGGAGCTAGCAGGCAAACATGCTGAATCACAGGAGGTGTAAATAGCCAGGCCTAACCAGTCACTTATAATGCAGACCAAAAATGCAACTGACTTAGAAGAGATTCATAAACATGTGTAGAAAAGACAAAGATTTTTATAAGAGATGGTGAGAAGAAGGTAGGATGGGAAAAGTAGAATGGTAACGACAAACACAATTACCAGTAAGTAATTTTTCCTTGTCGCACTTCTCTCTCTTCCCATCCTACAAAACAATATTCCATACAGCAAGTGGCTACAAGTACGATGAGTGTTGTAGAAGTACTGGTTTCTGGGCATACTGACAAATGTATCAGCCTTCTAAAATGCTGACAAACAAAGTCAGTACTCAACAGCAGAGATTTAAATGAAGCCGTCACTGCTCAATTGGTAGCAGCACTTTTTAAAAAGATCATTAGCAAGAAATCATTAAGGGGACTTCTGTTTGCTTGAAAACAGTTGGGCTTTGGTTTTTTTATATGTGGGGACCGGTTTGTTTGTTTTTAATGCAGTGGTTAATCCACTGGAGAATTTAGAAAAAGTTTTACACTTTTATTTTTCCAATACAAATGGATTTTTAGCTATATTAGTGATTTGAAATATTTTTTGATAAAAAAAATTTCTAAAGCCTTCCAGTGAATTTGGAAGCAAGTAACATTTTCAGGTCTGGTGCAAAAAGCCTTAGTCTCATTGAGTATCAGTACTACTCGGACTTCCACTGAGTTAAGTTTTAAAATAAATTAATAAATAAATTTGGTTTTTATGAGAATAACATCAAAGCATCAAATCCTCTTCATCTGGACCGGAAATTCCTGTCTATACACAGGAATTAACTATCAAATAAAGCCACTAATCAATGATTGGATTAACTGCTGCATGACTGGACAATTTTAGAGACAAATTAGACTACGATAATCTTGAAGACAATTCAATAATAAATGTGGCATGTGGGAGTTCAACAACCAGCAAACACCTCTTTCATATACCTAAAAGAAATGAGAAGCAGCAAAAAGGCTACTTTTGCCAAAAGCAAAAACAGAGATATATTGCTGTCAAGCACTAAAGGAAGCCTGCATGACACTAAAATTATAAGGATGGAAATAAATCAAAGATGCTCTTTTTTAATAGCACCATAAGCATAAGAAGGCAGCAGTCTGTATCCAAAGTAGCATAGAGGCAGAAACCAATGACAACAACATAACGTAAAAAATGTTCAGGTTATTTCAAGAGGTAGCATAATTTTCCTGCTGCTACCTAGACACATGGGTCCCTGAGAGAAGAAAACCTTCACTTGGAAAACTGTTTCATCTTTCTCACTTTCACGTATATACCAAAACAACATCTGCAACTGTTGAGAGAATTACAAAGTCTATTGGCCCACAGAAAGAGCGGGTGGCCCATCAGATAATCAGATGTGTGACTTGAGCCTGCTCTAATCTAATCTGTAATGTTTACTAGATCACAGAAGAGAAATTCACCTTTGACTTAATTTTCATGCCTTCCTCATAATTTTTGCACATAAGTATTTAGTAGTAGCAAGCCAAAGAACTTCTAAACGTCGTACTTTTAACACACTTTTAACGTAGTTCAGCTTGGGTCTCAAAAAATGAAAGTTTCCCAAATCAGCATTACCACCTGCTACCCAAACTCAGGGTGTAATTTATCCCCTCATGTAACACTGCTTTTGATATACCACCATCATTTACAGTTGAGATGACCTCACTGGAGAGAAATTAACTTATAAGGAATATGCCATAATACTGGCATGTTAAAAAGAACATTGTTGCAGTGAAAAACCTTGTTCTGCAGTATTTCAAGTCTTGTAAAGAAACAGATATTACCTAAACCTTCAAGTGGCTGTATTTCATTTTTACTCCCTTTTATATTGATCAAGCTACAGAAGAGATGCCAAGAAGACATGTAATGGAAAAGGAGACACTGAGATTATGATTATCTTGTTAAAAATTAGCTGAATCATCTCAGGTGAGACAGTCTTCTGACTATAGCTGTGATACAGAAAGCACAAAGAAAGATGAATTGATTGTATGAGATAGGTGCCTTTACAAAAATAGTGATTAGTATCAAGATTCACATCTAAATGTGATAGAGAAGGAATTAGATGCAACCTCTCACTGACCATCAGCCCAGCAGACACAGTCCAGGCAGCTCAGAATCCAGCTTCCAACCATATATATCATACTTATCAAGGAATTTTGTTCAGCATGCCTAACAGGGGGATGGGGGGGGGAAGCATCCCCATAGGCTTTTATACAATTATTCCTTTTTCCAACCTGGGATTTTAATGTTGCTTTTTTGTATCTTACAAACACGGGTTTTATGTTGTATTTTTAGCTGCTCCCTCCCCAGCCCCAGTATCCAGTTGAGGAGCTAAAAGTGTGAACGAAGGTACAAAAAAAAAAAAAAAAAAAAAAAAAAAAAAAAAAAATCATCACTTAATGAAAACATCTGGTACAGGTAAAATCTTTTCTCATCCCACTTAGATATACTTCAAGACAGTCTGGACATAGTGGTATGAAGATTTACCACAACAAACACTGGCAAACCCATTCCTCAGCATCCATTATTCTACCACTATACACTTCCCAGGCATGACGGGCTTGTGTTCAGGGTCACGTAAAGGTCTGTATGCATATGAAAAGAGTACACATCTGTTGATCACATGAGTAGTAGTCAAGAAACCAGATATTCCTATGCAAAACTGTTTGGGACTGGGATGCTTAAAAACTAGACTGAGCTTTGAAATGGATGGGGAAGATAACATGCATAAGAATGAAGTCTGGAAGCAGAAAAAAAGACCAAACAAAAGACTGAAATGGACAGATTTCTTTTCAGAGAAGCCCCAGAACAGTTGTAAGAGTTTATGAAAAACAACTGACATAATAAAGAAGAAAACATTATTTAAAATTGATCGAAGAAGACTCTTCTAAAAAGCTTCTTAGAGTTCATCAGAGAAACAGTGGAAAATCCAAAGATTTTGAACCAAAGATGAAAGAGATGAATCAAGTCCAGTAAACTCAAAGAAGCGGAAGAACACTCCCGCAATACTTACACTCAAAAATAGCGACAGCACTACTGGAACCTGAAATCCACACGAGGGGAAAACACAAGAAATAGAGAAATGATTGTAGAAAGGAAGAGGGGCTTGGGACTTCAGGTTATTATGCCCACTATTTGAAAGGGAAGAAAAGAGATCATGAGGAAAAGGGAGGATCCTACATCTACGAGTACTTACAGTTTGATGGAGGGAGAGAAAGACTAAGCAGTCCCTAAGGAGACAAGGACAGGTAAGGGTCCCATTCCACTAATGGACAGTAGGCTACATCAGAACTTCAGAAACACTTTTTAAACTATATCCCGTAGAGGGGATACAGATAAAGACAGGAAAAAGTATTTGGATTGTCCTAAAAGATAAAACATATTAACCCTGTGCAGACCGGGATCTGCAGTAGTAGTAGATAAATTTTTTTTATTGGTCTAATTTTTTCCTCTACCTCCCTCTTGTCCTTCTTCTTTACTTCTTTCCTTCTTCCTTCTGAGATACATTAAAGGGAAAAAAGGGAGACATAAGATTAGAAACACAAGTACCTAAAGCAAGGACTAAGAAAGGATTCACTGTTCCTAGTAAGAGGTAAAGATGACCAAGAATAAAAAAAACAAAGTAGAGTCTGGCTATGTATTTTTACCCCCTGTGATTCATGAACGTTATGCCTTCCAGCTTCCTGTTAGTTGGAGCCATTATGCTTGCTGTATGGAATTTTGTCTTGTAGGATGGGAGAACAGTGGATATGAAACTGACAAACCTTTAAAAGTTCCAATTTTACCTTAAATAAAAATATTAAAAATATCTCAAAGTTTGCATTCCATATATGATCCCTAGCTATAGGGAACAATGCAACATTGACAGATGGGAAACACTATGATAACATAACATAAATTAGCAAAATTTGATTGTTAATTGTTGTATGAAAATCATGTCTTCTTAAAACACCTTTCAGAATGAACATTAGTAATTACGGTAGGTACAAATAAACTTTGATAATGTCAATAGCGATTTGACAGCTCCTGTAATATTCCAATAAAAAATTTTTACTTTCTTCCAAAGAATACAAAATGGACTTACTTTGCTCCAATTTCGAGGGACACTAACCCTCTGAATCTCATGCATCTTTAATAGATTATAAAAGACTGGTGCTGCTCCATTCTAAATCCGCATCCATCTTAATTAAGCAGTTCAGTTACTAACTTCTTGGTAAACCTGTAATTGCATCAGCTAATTTTGTCCCTAGAACCAGTTGCCTATATAGGAGCATATCAAAGCAAATGCAAAAACCCAATATACTGTAATACTTAAGGAAACAGAACTTACTTCCGAAGTTTGCCTTCAACCATCCATTTATCTCTCCTTAAGTTTGACATATAATCAATGTTTTTATCAATTTCACTGTCAAAGACAAAATAATCCATTAACTGTGAACTTACATATCTTTTTCTGACATACATTTTTGTACAGATACTTTGTCTCAAAGAAATATTTAAAATTAAAAATAAGTAATTTTTAAGCTAGGAAATTCCAATACTAGTAATGCCAATGTAGCCTACTGCTGTACCTATGTCAGGCAGTCTTTACTTAGAGTATCACGTAAGCTTTCTTTCCATAAGAAGCATGTCATACAAAGAAATTGACATTTCCTTCCATAGCTCTAATTCCATGTTGAGCCTCTAGATTTATTTGCCACAAAGCATCTAGCCCTGCATGGAAAACAAAGTTATCACTGGTACATCTATGGTACTCTAACTAGGATCCATGTGATCTACAAACTAACGTTCACTTTTCACTGCAGAAATTGAAGAACCAAAAAAAGCGCTTCACTACAGTGACTGTTTGCAAGCCCACTTCTGAGACACCCCAGCGTCAACAATTTAGCAGGTTACAGTTGTTTCTACGACGAAAATATAGAAACTCAAGTACTGAATGATCATTTCTACATATCTCACTTAACAGTTGGTCATCTGCAGTAAGATAAAGTTTCTTACTATGATGAATTTGATTAATACATATGAACTCTCTTGCACAGTATATGCACAGCACTTGCACTGCCCACTTCTGCTGTTTTTCAGCTTGAGAAAACATGAAGCATCTCTTTCGTTCTTTCCTTACATAACCCTGATTTTGCTTTGCAGAGTATACCAAAAGCAGCAGGAAACAAAACAGCACTCAACTAGGTAATGAAAGACTTTACCTCAGTAAGTAAGCATGTGGAGGTATATGTAGCCCAATGACTGGCATTTCCTATGTCTTTACTGCATGTTGCACGTTGTTGGGTTTTAAAATGTTGTTTAACATAGCGGGGTTTTTAATTATGGAATGGTATACCTTACTGCCCACAAATGAAGTATACACTTTCTTGAATTACTACCACCATAAATCAGGCTCGCCACCTCAGCTTACGACCCCAGTTAAAGTATTTGGACAAAAGAAGTCTTAAAAAACAAAAGGAAAAAAGGGAAAACAAGAGTACTGCAGAAGCCTTATACAACTGTTCTAAATTATCCCCCAGAATACCTAGTAAATTTCTCTGTAATCAATCTCATCTTTTACTCCGAAAATAGCTGGAGAAATTTTGGTGCAAGCTTTGAAAACAAACTTAGAGACCAAACGTGGAAAAGTTCTACTCTTCCATCCTATCAGAAGTACGTAAAGGTAAGCAGTAACATAGCAAATCTCAGCTTTCATTGTAAGAACACCATGAATCCTCCTGTAACAGAACACAGTGTATGCAGTATTTCTAAATTATAACATTTTTATAATTTTATTTTTACAGACCTGTTTAGGAAAAAACTTACCTTACTACACTTTTGCTGCATGCTAACTCGTTGACAAGAAAAGCAAGTACTGATGCTTTCTGAGCTGGAGTATGTGCCTGAAAAGCTTTTGTTTTCAAGCTCTCTATTAGCTCAGTTTGCCCACAGTGAGCCTCCATGAATATATGCAGAATCTCGGACACGTTATCTCGATTGATACCAACATTCAGTAAGTGTTCCCCAAGAATAGTTTTAGCCTAAAAAGAATAAAGATGTTTTGCACAATCACATTTAAACATATTCTTTTCCTCTGCAGGCTATATCGTTGTTTATAAAACAGTAGGTGGGTTTGTCTGCACTTTTACATAAGGACTTTAATTCAGGATTTTTCTTTAAAACTATTCAAATGTAAATCTTGAATGGATTAACAAATTAGAATGTCTTCACCTCTAAGTTTTTAAGAGCAGAGATAATATTATTATTAATGAAATAGGTTAAATGAAAAAATACATGGTCCAACTGGAACTTGACGAATACTGTTTTGTACAATCATGCTATGTAGAGTTCTAGAGTATAAAAGAGATATGTTGGCATGAAAAAGAAGGATAATAAGAAAGAGAATCATGAATGAATCAGAGTTTTGATGAAGTGATGTAAAGAGGAGACTTTGGGGAAAGAAATGGCAAGATTCACTGAGATATAACACGAGGGCAAGAATGAAAGGGGGGAAAAAAACAAACAAAAAAAAGATGTGGCCACAGGTGTGATAGTGCCCTACAAGAGGTCCAAATAAAAATAGCGGAGGGTAGAGAAAATGCCCAGAAATATATCACTTCTGTAAAATGGGAAGGCTGACAGGGCGCAGAAAGTCTTTGAGTAACATTAGAACAGTGACACCAAAGAAGAGAATTAGGGAAGAGAATGGAAATCCAAACCAGAGAGGTGTCGAAGACAGATTATGAAGAACACATTCATAAATATAGGGTGTTTACTATGGATTTTTTTCTTCCTTCTTTTTTTTTTTTTTTCTTCTTTTTTTACCTTGTATCCTGTAACAAGTCCTGGATCACAGACAGCTGCAGAGACAAGCTTTACCAGCAAGTCTTGTACTTCTCCCATGCTGTCCCCTATGTTTAGCAAACCCTCTTGAAGAACGCTCAGGGAAGGGACATCCACATTCACATCAAAGCCAAGAACTTTACCAAAGTTACGCAGGAACTGCACTACCATAAGACAATCTGAAAATGTGCTCCCATCGAGAACAAGGCCTGGGATGCGAGGTAACTCTGGCAACGGCTGAAAGGTAAAGAAAAACAATGGAAAGATTCAGTAGTGTATTTCAAAAGAGAACTTTTTTGATAGTACCTGAGGAAATTAACTGATACTTCCCATATGACCTACAGCATGATAAAACTAGAATGTAAAGGCTATAGAGAAGGTGCCCCCCCACATCCCATCCAGTAAATTTCCTTTAAAGGTGAAGCATGTTTACCTTTTCACATATTACAGGAGGCAAGAGATTAATAAATACTTACTTTTTGGCCAGGAGATGCTCTCAGGCTCTATTCTGAGCCAAAATACTATAAAAGGTGGTGTAAAAATATTTGGGGGACACAGGCAGGGGAATTCTCTGGAAGAGAGAGGGCTTGAACCTGAGGTAGAGGTATGTCAAAGTCCTGAAGGACAAGAACTAAGAACACAGAAGACTAGAAGAGTAAATTTTTAAGTAACAGCTTAGAATAGTTGCACATATGAGAAAAGCTCTATCTAGTGCCTGTGTACTGAGACATGATGCATATTCCTGCTGTAAAAATAACTCTGAGTAATCGGGTTTTTTGAAGCAATCATGCAAGTGCTTTTTGGGAAGCAGGCCACTTTTAAACAAAATGCTTTTCATTAACTAAACATATGCTACTTTAGTGTTTGCAGTAACTTCTATTTGTATATATTTCAAATAGTTATCTAATTACCTAGACTGAAACTTGAATGCTTTAGGAGTGGCTGCAAGAAAAAAAGTTACTGTTGCAATTGCAAAATACAGAAACAAGAGACAAGAAATTAAGTTTACATTAGTATGATTACCTTCTGGTCTGCTAAGCACATATCTTCATTAGGCTTCTTTAGCTCCTTTGCCATTTCTAATTCCAATCTTCGCTGTTCCAGTTTACGTTCTTTATTTAATCTTTTTTCATCGCGTTTCTCTTGCTTTAACCGCTCTTTTTCCTTAAACAGAATTAAAAGTGCAGAAAATAAAACCCATGTATTATACTTACAATGGAAAAGTCGAAAAATTTGAAAAACACTACTTACATAATCTTAATAATTACCACAGCAATTAAGGAACCTGCATTTAAGTAAAAGGAAGGGGGAAACTACAGCAATAGAACAAAATCATTGAATCTGTGAGCAAATCTAAGATTCACTGTTTTTCTCTCCTGTCCACATGGAAATCGGTATTGAGTATGTTTACACTGAAAGATTCTTTGGAATACCATTTCAGAAAGAAGAGTGAGTGAAAATATGGTCAAGAACTACCATACATGCAAGACATCTGATTTTAAAGGCCCTGCTTACACACTAGTATCATCAATATACATCTGCTAAAGCAGGGACCACTCAAGAAAGCAGTAGTTGGGAAGACCTGGACAACACATGGTTTAAAAATTCCCATAATACATGAGCTGGGTATGAATGGCTTACAAAACTTAACCAATTGTTTCAACACACATAGCATCTGGCCTTGAACAACCATGCACTTAGCATGCAATCTGAAAATTGAACAGTCATTAATATCTTATTCTGCACAACAAGAACACGGGGATAATCAAGCGAGAAGCCAAATGCCTATTAGTTTTCTCTTCCAACACCCTCTGCGTTGATGTCACACAGAATATTATACTAACTATACCTCTCTAACCTGCTAAGACTAACTCTGAATTTGGACCTCCAACTGCCTTTTCCACCCCTGACTCCAGGGGTTCTGCTGTCACATGCCAGCATTGATATGCTGGCCTACCTACACAATTCATTACATACCTCTGTGTAACCAGTATCAAATGCAAAATACTGAGTAATAAACCATGTATGGAATCTGTCATATATCAGTGCTATCTCTTTAGATCACAGAACTGTGTGCATATACACAAACGTGTGTGCGTGTGCGTTTGTCATGACCTAAGAACATGACACAATATAAAGATGAAGACACTATACATGCTTTTCACTTGTGGACACAGAAGGCTAAAGAACCAAGCTAAGCTGATTAATGTTATTAAGAATCACTCCCCATTATTCTGTCAGTTTAAGAGGTTACTCTAGTCTCTTCAGTTTACTACTACCAAATTTTGCATAAATGAGAGTAAGGGCTGTAACTGTAAGTCAGGACTCAGCTGCATTTGTAGAATGGCATTAACTGCTGACTTTGCTGTATCGTTCTGTCATGCCCCATGACTTTTTATTCTCTCTTTTTCTATATTGAATATTACTAGGCCACTGGTGATAACTGTGGCTAAACACTATGACTGCACAGAACAGCTGATAATGACCTCTGCTACAGTATTTAGTGGATTTTAGGGAAGACAGAGGTCAGAGTTGGACATAAGGAACATATTTGGACCAGCAATCTTACACTGGCAGAAAAAAAGCAGTCATGTACAGAACTACCCATCTGCCCAACTGCTGCTTTGCAGCTGTGTAAGCATCCTCTCTATTGACAACACAGGCCCTCATATCTGTGATGATTTCATAAGGGACATGCTGCTTATTCATGTTTTCCTCCCTTTATCAGCATACATCTCGTATGGAAAAATCACAATACACTAAAGCAGCACACAAAATCAGTAACTTTAATTTAAAATGGAAAATACTCTCCAACTTGTTTTTTTAAATGGTTCATTGCCTTTTATCTTAACCTATGTCAAGGTCTCAAAGCCAACCGGCATTTCCTACAACTTGTTCTTGACAACTAGAAACATTCTATCTCAGAAGAAAACAAGAGAAGTACATACGGATATTTAAGTGGCAACATATTAATTTGGAGTTATGATTAAAAATGCAAACCTTAACAATGCTAAGTTTCATTAATGTATTTAGAGATTACTTTTGCTGGCTGCAATAAACATTTACCATTCTGTTTCTATTAGAGTAAGAACATAATTACAGCACTGGATCAGACTATATAACCATTTAGCCTGGCATCCTGATTTCCAACAGTGGATCAGGTGCTTAGGGTACCATCTCCCTCTACTCAGCACTGATGAGACTGTATCTGAAGAGTGTCCAGTTTTGAGCCCTCCACCTCAAGAAGTATGTGGAGAACAGGGAGAGGGTAACACTGGTTTTAAAAAGGAACATACTGGTTTTTTGAAATCAGATCTGTCCCTTATTTATGGCTGCTGTGGAAAAATCATCTTCAGAATATTCAGCTCTTCGTAGCTTTATTTGCACAATTTTAACTGTCACTACTGACCAGAATGATATAGGTCAGAAACAGATTCCCGATTTTAGTTTATGAAAATATTGTCAACAAAACTGCCATTATTTTCCTTTCCAGTTTGTATTATGGGATACTACTAGGAAGATCAGGAACAACTTAATCTAACTTTTTAATAAAGATTAATCATAGAATATCTTGAGTCAGAAGGGACCCGTAAGGATCATCAAGTCCCAATCCCTGCTCCTCACAGGACTATCTAAAACTATACCATATGACTAAGAGCATTGTCCAGATGCTCCTGGAACTCCAACAGACTTGGTGCTGTGACCGCTTCCTGAGGGGAGCCTGTTCCAGTGACCAACCACCCTCTCAATGAAGAACCTTTTCCTCGTGTCCAATCTGAACTTCTCTGATGCAGCGTCATTCCATTTCCTTGTGTCCTATCACTGGTCACCACTGAGAGGAGATCAGCACCTCTACCTCTGCTGCTCCCTTTGAGGAAGTTGTAGGCTGCGATGAGGCCACCCCTCAGCCTTTTCTTCTCCAAGCTGAACAGACCATGTGACCTCAGCTGCTCCTCCTAGGTCTTGCCCTTGAGACCCTTCATCCTTGATCTTGGTCATCCTCCCTTGGACACACTTCTAACAGTTTGACGTCCTTCTTATATTGAGGAACCCAAAACTGCACACAGTACTCAAGGTGTGGCCACACCACTCTGGTGTAGAGTGGGACAGCCACCCCATCTCAACCAGCTACCTATGCTTATGCTTGATGCACCCCAGGACACAATTGGCCCTTTTGGCTGCTAGGGCACACTGTTGACTCATATTCAACTCGCCATCAACCCAAACCCCTGGATCTCTTTCCACAGGGCTGCTCTCCAGCCTCTCATCCCCCAATTTGTATGTATAACCAGGATTACCCCATCCCACGTGGAGAATCCAACACTTGCTCTTGTTAGATTTCATACAGTTGGTGATTGCCCAGCTCTCTAGTCTATGCAGATCCCTCCGTAAGGCCTCTCTACCCTCAAGGGAGTCCACAGCTTCTCCTAGTTTAGTATCGCTGGCAAACTTAATGTACATTCAGCTCCTGCATCCAGATCATTTATAAAAACATTAAAGAGCACTGGCCCTAAAATTGAGCCCTGGGGAACTTCACTAGTGACTGGCCACCAGTCTGATGTGACCCCATTTATTAAAACTCTTTGAGCCCAACCCAGCAGCCAATTTTTCACCCAATGTATTATGCACTTCTCTAGCTATACACTGGACATGTTGTGCAGAAGGATACTGTGAGAGACGGTATCAAAAGCTTTGCTAAAAATCAAAACCACCCACATCTACTGGCTTCCCTTGATCAACTAGATGGGTGACCTTGTCATAAAAGGAAATTAAGTTGGTTATGCAGGAGTTTCCCCTCATGAACCTGTGCTGGCTATGACCAATAACTGCATTCTCTCAAGTGTTTTTCAATAACTCCCAGAAGAACCTTCTCCATAATTTTACCAGGCACTGAAACGAGACTGACAGGTCTGTAATTAGCAGGGTCTTCCTTCTTTCCCTTCTTGAAAATTGGTACATTTGCCAGCTTCCAGTTGACTGGGACCTCTCCAGTTTCCAAAGACCATTGAAAAATAATGGAGAGAGGTCCTGCAATAACATCGGCCAGCTCTTTCAGTACCCTAGGATGAATCCCATCAGGCTCCACAGCCTTATGTGCATCCAGCTAAAGCAGCAAGTCTCCAACATGTTCAGAGTCAGCTGGGAATTTATCATCCTCCCAGTAACAGTCTTCCAATACAGGGCTCCAGGGGTCCCAGGGCCCATCATCGGTGTTAAAGACAAAGGCAAAGAAGGCATTAAACGTCTCTGCTTTTTCTATGTCCCCACTTGTGAGGTAACTGACCTCATCAAGTAACAAACCAATGTTATCTCTGATCCTCCTTTTGCTGTTAACATATTTTAAAAAGCCCTTTTTGTTGTCCTTCACAGTACTGGCCAGCTTGAACTCTAGTCGAGCTTTGGCCACAAAAATTTTCTCCCTACAGCGGCAAACAGCATCCCAATAGTCCTCCCATGTTGCCTGTACTTGCTTCGAATGTCCATAAACTTCCCGTTTCTGCCTAAATTCTAGAAGATGATCCCTGCTCAGCCAAGCTTGCCTTCTGCCCCACTTGCTTGACTTCCCACACTTTGGAATTGCCTGCTCCTGGGCTCTTAAGAGATGGCTCTTAAAAATGACCAGCATTCATGGACCCCAGTATCTTCAAAAGCAGATTCCCAGGGGACCTTCATACTGTCCTGGTTTAGGCTGGGATAGAGTTAATTTTCTTCCTAGTAGCTGGTACAGTGTTATGTTTGGAGTTTGGACACTAACTAGGCTCCTTCAGCAGCCCAAAGACTGCTCTCCCCATATCCAGGGTCAAAGTTTTGCTGGTGGTTTTTCTCCTATCACCAATGATTTGAAACTCAACTACTTTGTGGTCACTGTCACCAAGACAGCCACCGACCACCACTTCGTCCGTGAGTCCCTCTTTGTTTACAAACAAGAAATCTAGGAGGGCACCTTTTCTAGTCGGCTTAAGACTTAACCCTGAACTTCTTCCTTGCACTGAAGTATTATTCAATTTTTCTTTGTTTTGGTCTGTCACTTTCTTTTAAATTTACGAACATGTCTAAGAGAAAAGTTTTAACAATTGTCTTTGACAATTAGATGCTATGATAGTTATTTTACTTCAGTCTCTTAGCTACCTGTACTTTATTTATAAAAGTCTAAGGATATAGTGATTAAAAAGTCTCAAAATATACAGAAATATATAAAAAGTAAAATTTAAAAAAAGTCAGCAATTATGTTTTAGCATTGATAGTCCCCTTTAAGACAATATCAGGGTTAAAACTGAAGACAGCCTCAGGATTAAGATGTAAATTAGTTTATCATGGTCTCATAAAAGTTTCATCAATCATACTGTACAGCTCTGGTTTTATCATCAATGCTATTCCATCATGTATTTTTAGATATTTTTTTTTTAACCATCTATAATGCAACTAAACTACTGTATTATTTCAAACCAATGAAGCTAAAAAAGTTTTGAGTTGTTTTAGCTAGTAACATTTCATTTACTACACATTTCATTTACTACAGTGTAACCTTAATAAGCAGGATGTGGTATTCCTGTAAGAGAGGCTTTTTCTCAAGCTACCTCAGTCATGAACATAAGCAATGTGGTTACAACTGCTTTCAAGGCAAAGCTAAAGACTTCCCTCATTTCCTTCCACAACCTTCTAATGAAATTGAGACCTCTCAACTGGCTATAAGAACAAGTTCTATTACAAAACCACTATTATATTAGCTTAAGAGCAGGGAAACTTATGGTGTCTTTCATGGCTAAAAGTAAAATTTAACTAGTTAAAGGCCTGATTAGTCAACTCAATTTAAGTATTTCAATGGATTTTGGGTTAGGTTGTGCCGATACGGACTACCAGTGTTTCTTGAATATTTTTCCCCCTCTAAGTAAAGTATCTAGAGTTCCTTAACTTGTAAGCAAAGTAATAATTTGAATTATGAAAAACATTTCCATTTTGCACTACTTTAAAAGGAGTAGTTTAATTCAGTTGCCCAAACACCCAATTTAATAGCACAGAATGTGTATTTAGTCTTTAGCATTAATCCTCACAATAAGAAAGTTTTATTAGGTCCTTTTGTGATATACTAAATTTATATAAATGAAAGCAATCACCAGAATAAAAAGCACTCATCGTAAGGAAAGGGCAGCTATTTTGGAAATAGTCTTATTTTGAGAAACAAAACAGAACAAAAAAATGCAGATGTTTAGATGATCAGAATCAAAAGAAGCCTGAAATTTTGGAAAGGGAAATCAACCAGTTTTTTCTTATCAGCTTAATGTCACTGTGTTCAAAAAAGAAAGCAAGTTCAATAACCGGATTCAGAAACGGACAAAGTAAAATGATTGTACGCAAAATGACACGACACATACACATTTAGGACTTTAGGCTTCTCTATCTCTTGGTTCAGAATTTCTGACATATTTTTAGTAAAACAAAATGAGAAATGAAGTATCTATTTTCTGTAGCGCAGCAGTACTTTCTACTGAAGGACAAAAAATTAAAATTATTAAGGCATAATAATCCTATTTGCTTGGTTTCATCATGGTCCCAGTCTAGAATCATATACAAAATCCAAAAGTTCTAAGAAGCCTGGACTGGAATAAGATGTATATTTTTACCCCTGGGTAAGTATTGAGGAAAACCTGTTCAGCAAGTCTGACAAGTCAGTATGATGAAGTCCTTACTCTTCTTATACACATGAACAACGCGAAGAAGAGAAAATAAAACTTCCTTTCCAGGAAATACTAGGGACTCTGAAGTGACTATGCAATTATTGGCTTCTTGCTCAGAATCACTGAGGATGGAAGGGACCTCTTGAGATCATCCAGTCCCCATTGCCGTGTGCATCCTGTCCCCGCCGTCATCCCACAGCAGTATCAGCTACAGCAGGTTCCAACTCCACAACCTACCTGGGCAATCTGTGCCACTGTTCCACCATCACCTTCAAAGTAAAAAAGCTTTTCTTAAGTTTAAGCAGTATTTCCTGTATTTCAATTTGTGCCTATTGCTTCTTGTCCTGTCACTGCGGTGCATACAAATGAAATTATACAAACAGGTACGTTAAAGACACTGCTCTTCTACAGATCATTGCAGAATGAAAGCATGAAAAGTTCAAACTTTTGAAGGTTAATACTCACTTCTGCTTTTTTACGTGCTTCCATGGCTTTCATAAGCATCATGTGTTGTCTTCTCCTTTCTCGTTCCTATTGAAGCAGGTAAGATTAGAACAAAACTAATCCACATTTTCAAATCAGTAAAAAAGCTGAGTAACAAATTTAGCATTAATAGACAAGTCACAGTAAATACTAAATATAGGACAAGAATGGCCAAGTCTGTGCATGTTTTAGTTCAGGTTTAGAAAGCAAATACAACAATCAAAAGCAAAAAGGTAAAGCAATGAACATGGAGACAGTGTAAAAAAGAAGCATACAGATTTACTTATGGTCAGTTGTGATGCTCCTTCATAAGCTGGCAGAACAAAAAGCATAATGGTTGGCTGGAACAGGTCAGTTACCTTACATCTGCTATTACAGAACTTGCAATTTACTTCTTCAATAGCCAATTCAGCAGAAATTTTCAACTGGTCATTTTCAAACATTGCAAAAATTAACATTTTTGTAACCAAGCAACAAATTAATATGATTAATTTTCTCAGCTCTAGATCATTTTTAATCAAGCTAGTGGTGGCGCTTATACATACGCAACGACACTTGCATTTACTGATGTCTGTCCCTCGATAAATTATGTCAGTAACTTCAGATGCTTTAAGGAGCTGTATTCTTAAGCATTAAGTATAGAGTTTTTGCCTTAAAAGCTGTAGAGTAAATCTTGGCCCCAGTAAAGGCTATAGGAATTTTATCATCTAATTCAGTGAGGCAGGATTACATTCTAATGTTTCATTCTATATTTATAACATTATGTATTTACCACCAACTGAAAGCTAATTTCCTCAGTACCTTACAAACTTAGGAAAGACATCATCCTGATTTCTAAAATAGTTAATTCAAATTATATTTAAAATGTCTGGATTCATTCACAGTGAATGGGACAAGGCTTGCAAAAATTATCAAAGTGACTACCTACTAATTTTGCATTAATTAATCCCTGATTTTATACAGTAGTCCAATTTCTATTAGGACATCAGTAACATAGATTTTTGGTTAAAAACTTCACTTATTTATTGTGATGTTCAATTTATACACATGTTCAAGACATGTCTTTTTTTTTTTTCCCTTAACAGACAAGACAAGCAGATGTATGCAATGCACTGTGCTGTAAAGCCATGCAGCAGTATGTAATATGACAGCAGCCAGTGCTACATTTTATGCATTGCTATGACAACCATATCACAACCAAATCACAATGCGGTGTTAGATGTACAAAAATAAACATACCCATACCATATCTAGTCTATGCCTCTCCAACTCCTGGTAGAAAGAGTTGGCAAATATTATGAAACAGAAATCACAAAGTCATAAAACCACTTTATAATCCCCCAAAAGACCCCAAAACCAAAGCAAAGCAACAAATCATAAGGTGAAAGAAAATTTGTGCAGGAATCAAACCCAGAAATTTAAAAAGGGCATAGTTTGAAGATTTCCCCACCTCCCCCATATAGCTTAAGTAGTAGTTCACAATGGGCATTCTGTCTGTTTGGTCAACTGAATGTATACCAACCTGGTGTTTCAGAAGAACGGCTTGCTGCCTTCGCATCTCTTTTTCCTTAAACAAAAGAACAAAAATTTATTTAAAATATCTATCAAAATTTACTTACAAGTTGCACATTTTTGCCACACTAAAACAGTACTTCTGAATTAAATTCTTATTTCCCCACCCCCCATAAACTGACCACAGAGAAGTATATATGGTATACATGACAGCAAGTCTATTGAGTTGGGAGTTCCATGTTTAAATACACCAAGAATGCCAAAGCAGTAATAGAAGTGCACATGTAAACTGTATTTTCCAATGTTTGTAAAACAGTTCTGTAGTCTTGTACACATACACCCTAGAAAAGACTACGCTTGCTGAGAAGCAACAAAGTTTTTCGACACAGTGTGCTTAAAAGAACGTTGTGAATAATGTTACTGCATGAGCATTTTAAGTTATGCAAACCAAGCGTCATGTAAGCAAAACTCATGGTAGCGGCACACAAAAAATCACTGTCTCTGTATTCATGTGTGTATGTATGAATGTGTGTGTGTGTATGTCACACATACACAAAATTCTCTGTGTGTATGCTTCATGTGTTTATGTAAACACATGTACACATTATTCATATGCCATCTCTATTTACACTTTCATTATCAATGAATATTCTTCCACATCTACTGCTTTTATACATAAACATATAGTATGCACAACAACACAGTTCTTGTTTTTGGAGCTCCTCTAAACTAACCTTTATTCGTTTTTCGGCCTCCAATAATTTGGCATTTGCTGCTTCTTCCTTCTTTTTCTTTTTTGCCTGTGCATGCAAAACAGGTCACACAACAGCACCATCACAACTTGAAAATAATCTGACTAGAAATAAAGTTACGTGCCTTTAAAAGTTCAAAACATCATCACATATCGTGTATGTTGCAACAGATTTCTTCCCCAATGCAGCTTTCATAACCAATCAATTCACAATTAATTTACTTTTTAAGAATTAAGACAGAATTTCAAGACCCCTCAAAATTGCTTCACCTGGCTATTATAAGTAAGAATGTAAGCATACACAGAAACAATAAAATATAAGCGGCAAAGAAATTACCATTAATATTTCCGTGAATGGAGACTTGCAAACTAGCAATCTGTCTGTGCTAGTATACTAGCAAACTAGTATAGTATAACAATATAGTCTAGCATATATGTAAACTCAGTATTTTAACTCCACTACACTTCATACACAGCAGAGCATGATACTGCTTTAACATCCTGTTATTACAAACTTCTTTTTTAACAAAGGAATAGTTACGCTGTTAACTTTAGCAAATACAAATACAAAACTATTTGTGTAGAAAGCCAGGAACTCAAGTGAACATTTGCAAGATTTGGGTCAAAGTTAATACAGATTTTTCTTAAGGAAGACATGTTTTTGAACTGGCCTTTGGAAGTCCAGGTTGCTAGAACTGTTATATTTAGTTACATTCCTAACTGCATGCATGACTATTAAAATACAACGTTCTTTAAAATGGCAACAGAAAAATTGCATTTGAGCCATTATTTTTACCTCTAAAAGTTGCTGAGCTCGAAGTTCTTTCTCCATTCTGATTTGCTGGATTCGCTTAATTTTTTCCTACAAGAGGAAAAAAGTTATTTCTTTTTTAAAAAACAATATTGAGAAAGTAAACTTACTGTTTGCATTTAAAAAAATGACCAAGTTTATACATATATACTTTTTGTTATGGAGTCTCGCACCCATTGTAGTCAATTGTTCCCATATAACATTGTACGTTTAGCATTTTTACTAGCATTAGAAGATGTCTGGTATATCCCTGAAGGAACCAACACTGCGTTATGCCTAGGTGCTCATGTTTAAGTTGTCATAGTTTGTTGTTTGCTTTTTTTAAAACAGCTTTAAGGGGACCAGATTAATGACAATGTAAGCAAGTTAGCAGCATTCAAATCCTAGCTGGCAATGGTGGAGCAATTTAGGAATGAATGGAAATGGGAACTATCATGAAAAACATGATGATTTGACGTGATCTCCCTTAATAATAAATACAGGGTTCTGTCAAACCACTATTTTCTGCCTTGGTTCCAGCAGCCTTTCAGTTCATTATGGTACCACGGGCAACACAGAGAATCAGAGCACTGTGAAACCCAACGTACGTACTCTGTCAGCCAGTAATAGTCACCCACATGCAACTTGGATAATATATTCACAGTTTAGTACACTTCAGTTTCTCCAGATTTTTTAAATATTCAGTTAATTGGTGATGAGTTTGGATGCCTTAACATGTAGTTTATGGGACTGAGTTTTATACTTGCCGAAGAGTGAAATAACAAAAAAAGTAACCGAAACAGCAGCCACGGGCAGTACAACACATTTCAGCATGTTTCATCATGGCAAGAAGAAAATGATCAAGCTAAGCACTCCACAGATGAATGCTGTCTAACCATATTCTAATTTATTCTTTTTCAGGAATTAGTTCCTAAAATCTGAATGAAGTCTTATTACATTGATTTAGAAATGCAATCATTGCAAACTTTGGGATTAGTTCACATTTCCTGTGCTGCATGGGTTTTGTCTGTTAAACAGTAATAACCCAAGTTCATATTAAAAAATTTTTAGCACATTATTTGAGGTTTTATTATCTCAAAAAAGCTGCTTGAACCACAATGACTAGGCAGGGACCATTATGAAAGAGAAGTGCTACAATACATTCAGCTGAACTTGCTGTAAAGTTTTAACAGCAAAACCCAGACCGTGGAAAGGCCCTGCAAGCTGTGAGGCTTAAATCAGAAGCCTGAAAAGGAGCTCAATACTCTTCCCTGGAACAGCAGATATTTTCCCAACAGCGAGTGTAAAGCACATCTCTATGGAAGACATTGTTTTCTTGTGAGCTGGTCTGAGACTCTAAAACATGGACTACTCTAAGATTTTACTTTCTAGAGAACACATAGTGATGTATATACTTTATCAAAAAATAATTACAACCAAAACCAAGCCCCTAAGAAAACATAATCTAAAATATTTAACAGAAAAGGAGCAATCAAAGAAGAAAAAGACATACAAAATTTCCTGTAGAGCTCCAATACCAGAAGACCTCATGAGGTCTTACAAACTCGAGGCAAATCTTATCAGCAACTTAAACTGTTAAGAAGTCCAGCATAAGACTACCTTATGCAGCAAATTAATTCAGGGGCCTTGTTTATACAGTGTTGAACTTTGATTTTCAACATGCAAAGCTCACAGTATGGACCTTAAGACTCTATTATCCCCCAATATACTTTACAGACAAAACTGTACAGAAGTTTAGAGTATGTACTGTAGTCTCTCAATTCCATAAAGCCTAGAGTTAATACAGAACAAACTTTTCAGTAGAGGGCAGAATAAAGAAATATCTCAGAGATTAGAAGAAGTTTTCAGCACATTGGAATCATGAAAATTTTATCGGTTTGTAACTCGAAGGAATATGGAGATGATAAACAAGGTCTGGATTTGATGTATATGCTAAGCAATTCTTGACCCCTGCACACCTAAGAATGTAAGGAACACTTTATAATCATAGGGTGATGTGACTGGATACAAGCCCAATGCTCTTAAAAGAAGAACAGTCTGCATTATTTACCCTTCTTTAGCAAGTATGGGTTGCCTTCATAGGTGGAAACTTTGAAGCTGTCACTAACTACAAAAGTTCAGAATGGTTGAGGTTGGAAGGGACTTCTGGAGGTCACCTTGTCCAACCCCCCAGCTCAAGAAGGGTCCCTTGGAGCCAGTTACCCAGGACCATGTCCATACAGCTGCTGAAAATCTCTAAGGTGGGAGACCCCACAACCTCCCTGAGCCACCTGTTCCAGTTTTCAGTCACCCTCATGGTGGGAGAGTGTTTCCCGATATTCAGGGGGAACCTCCTGTGTTTCAGTGTGTGCCCACTGCCTCTCATCCTGTCACTGGGCACCTCTGAAAAGAGCCTGGCCCCGTCCTCTTTGCACCCTCCCTCCAGGTATTTAGACACATTGCTGAGAGCCCCCTGAGCCTCCTCTTCTCCACGCTGAGCAGTCCCAGCTCTCTCAGCCTCTCCTAGTTTAACTCATAGATGGTAGAGTGACAACTTCTAGCCCACTGTCTACTATACTGAGCACTTTCTTCACAGAAAAATCTAAACAATTACCAACAAGGATTAATTGTTATCCATTCCTGGGATATTTAAGGTATCTGCAGTAACAACAATTTTGGTTAACTACTTAATAAAAAAAAGAAGTATGTTAGGTTTTAGTATCTGGATTTCAAAGATGTGAAAGGCCATTATATTTTCATTGGCTTTTTTAACACCTCAGGATGCCACTTAAGAGGCAAAATAATGAGATCTGGTTTTCTAGTATTATTTCTAACTGGTGGGATGGTGAGATCATACAAAGACATTGAGGTGCTGGAGCGCGTCCAGAGAAGGGCAACGAAGCTGGTGAGGGGCCTGGAGCACAAGTCTTATGAGGAGCAGCTGAGGGAGCTGGGGCTGTTTAGTCTGGAGAAAAGGAGGCTGAGGGGAGACCTTATGGCTCTCTACAACTGCCTGAAAGGAGGTTGTAGTGAGGTGGGGGAGGTCAGTCTCTTTTCCCAAGTAACAAGTGATAGGATGAGAGGAGACGGCCTCAGGTTGTGCCAGGGGAGGTTTTGATTGGATATTAGGAAAAATTTCTTCACTGAAAGGGTTGTCAATCATTGGAACAGGCTGCCCAGGGAAGTGGTTGAGTCACTGTACCTGTAGGTATTTAAAGGTCGTGTAGATGTGGTGCTTAGGGACATGGTTTAGTGGTGGACTTGGTAGTGTTAGGTTTATGGTTGGACTCGATGATCTTAAAAGTCCTTTCCAGCCTAAATGATTCTATGGTTCTATTACTCCATCCTAATTCATTGTTCTCTGACATAAAAAAAACACACACAAAAAAAAAATCCAATACAGACATGTTTTCTTTTGCTGATTTCTAAATCTGAATGTTAGATGTGAAGCTTCTATAGAGATCTAAATGCAACTCAGCTGCAAAATAAAATTACTCGGTAGATTACTCAAATAACACAACAGACTGAAAAGGTGTAACGAGCTCAAAAAAACTGTAACTAAACCATCTCTAGAAAAAACACAAGCGAACTACAATATAAATAGAAACCAGTCTTGAGACTACAGTGAAGACACTGCACCACTGCAGAAACATTTTCCCTGCAACAGACTTCAGCTTTATCCTGTATGAAAGGCATGAGGTATTTTAAATCAGGAAGTTGAATGTCCCATGAAGCTGATGCATGAATGCAGTGAAGTCAAACCTGGAATCCTCTCTTCCCACGTCCAACTTTAAAATTTCATTTACAGCTAAAAATATGCATTACATTACAAAGTAACATATCATCAAATGCAAATACTTATAGAATTTCATGGAAATGTCAGTTAAAGTTTCTATCACAAACGAAAGGTATTGGTTTTAATCGTAAATGTTCATCGTCTCCATCTTAATATATCCCTTTAATTTAAGACTCTATAAATACTACTATAATAAGAATATGAACATTTAACATAAAATACTTAATCCAAACAATATTTAGATATTCTTTTTTAAAAAAAATTAAATGTACTATCTGTACTATGCATACACATACCAATTCAACAGCAGTACAGGTTGAATTTGCCTACCAAAGTCGACTTTTCCTACTTTTAGAAGGTTTTATATACTTATTCTCTGCCACTGTAAGAGGGTAAAAACCTATAGCAATAATGGTACTGAACACAAAAAATGTCTTTTAACTGAAAGCTAAAAAAAACTTGTCCTTTGACTGCTACCAGATGAAGCATTTAATTTCTGTACTCTGCAGTAAGTTTCATAGTGAACAGAACGAATATAAAAAACAACCACACAAATATATTTTTGGATGCAAATTATTCTTTTAAAAATTTTCAGATTCCCAACATACATAACTTTTCACTAATTCACTAAAAGCAGTTGTTAAAAAAAAATTTAAAAGCCTGCTTCTGTAAGTAGGTTTGTTTGGTAAAGTTTATATGGGCTCACTTTTATTGGAAGTACTTGCTATGACAGTATTTAGCAATACTTGTATGTTTAAAAACATGTATTAATTCACTGGCATACTGAGATACAAGCCTTTGCACACAACCTAAAACCACTGACAGCCTTCCAGAATCACTGAAGAAGCTAACTGCACTCTTCCAGTATTTACATAAACAGATATAACAGTTTGTTTTCACAGAACCAAATAAAGGAAGACCACATCACTGTACTTTGATAGCATTTTTTAATTTCTTACTGATATTGGCAAGCAATTACATATGTTGGGTGGCTTAAATCAACACAGACAAAATTGGGATGTCCTGACAACATGAACGACAACTACAGAGTTTAGAATTTTAAATAATATACACTGTGTGCTCTTTAAAACTAGATTTAAAACATTCACTTAGTAATCAGCATACTTAATAATTTACTAAATAATTAAAATACCCCTAATTCAATAATTCAAAATGTAATTTAAAGAACTAATTTAACAATCACATAAAGTTTACCTGCTGCTTCATTATCTTTATCTGTTCCTTTTGCTTTCGCTTTTCTTCAGCTGCCATAATAGCTGAGAAACAAAAGCAAACAAAAAATTAATATCAGCAGAACATGACAAGAGATAGCTAACTTTTCATTAATACTTTCCACAATAATCTGCTAGCATGCACAAACTTTCATAAGTAATACTTACCTTGCTGTTTTTTTGCTTCTTTGGCAGCTCGAGCTTGTTCCTGCTTCTGGAGTTTTCTCAGTAGCTTTATTTGTGCTGCTTGCCTAGCTATTTCTGTTACAAAAAGAAAATATTAAGTTCATAAAAACAGTGCTGTCCAACAATAAATCCAGACACTTGCATGAGGTAAAGACATTTGCATGAGGTAAAGATAGAGGAAACAGTGGATTTGTTTTGCACACATTTATCTTGACAACATTTCACTATCAACTACCTTTAGTGGTATCTCACTTATCAGTAACTACATCAACAGTACAAATGAACATGGATACTTTCTACATAAAAGAAAATACTACTTTTGGAGAAGAAAATTACCTATTAAGTGATAGCATCAGGCCAATAATGTTGCTTCATTTACAAACTGATTTATTCTTTCTTTTTAATGCAGAAAACAATTGTCTCAGAGTACTAAATCAACATTTTATTCAGAAAGCGTGGAATTACTGTTTTCCTTACGAGTCACTTCATGTAATCAATCTTTTTTTAACAATGCAGTAAGAGCACATTCATCAGGGTCACACATCTCTCCAGCATGGCTACCTACAGCCAGCCACTCTTCTGCTAATTAGTAATTTCCTGAAGCATTCTACTGCTTTAAGTGAGAATATTTATGAAATTTGGATGAACTGTGCATGGACACACTGATGTAAGACAGCTGTAGGAAGGATTTTCTGGGGGTTGAATTCATCTTGCTTTCAAAGGACTGAGGTCCACGACCTCTTTGATAGCATTCTCCAAAATACTGTCAACTTCTTGTGCAATGACCAAGATGCAGGCAGACATATGGAAAATCCATGTCTAGATAAGATGATGCTGCAGGTAGGAAGGGTCGTGTAAATAGCTACACAACAGGGAAACCTTCAGGGCCAAGGGGAAACCATACAGAACAAGTTACATCTTAACTGAAACAGAACCAGTGGCTGGAAGTTAGACTACATTATAGAGGAAAACTTAACCTATGAAGTATGTAAGGCCAACAAATGCAGTGGACCACTTAGTCTGAATTAACACAATCCATAAGGAGGATGTAGTTAATGTTGGTCATGCGTTTGAAAAGGACAGATGGGAAACAAACACCTATACTGCAAAAAACAGAAACGACAAATCAGACCACCTGTATTTCCATTCAACTAATATGTGCCATACCAAGCAAAATTTAAGGGCTTCTAAATCAAGCCAAGAAATCAAAAAAGAAATTAGGGAAACCATAATTCTTGGTATCAAATGATAGCCCAGATGTAATGGACATCTCACGGACACAGTAGAAGGATAATTAATAATACATGGTGTTGCCAGGTACCAACATTACAGGAATATCAGAATGAGATGTACAGGCAGAAGACCAGCTTTCTATGCAAAGTGCAGTATCAAGTCACATAGCATAAAAACAACGAATAAAGAGACATCTATGTAGTCCATTTGGTGGAACCCTAAAAGAAGCTGTACAAAAGCAGTCTCCAAGCACACATACTTCAAGTGAGCAACCTAGAAGCAGTTTTTTAAAAAAAGTATACTTGTCCAGGTAAACACGGAGCCACATTTAAAAAAGGAAAAAGGTAGTCCATATGCAAGTCTTCAGAAAAGGAGGCCGTCATAGGAAAATGGTGAGCATATAAAACATGAAAAGCTTGTTCAAATCAGAACAGGAAAGCCTATGACAGGCCAAACTTTAAGAGTTACAAAGGCTAAAAAAGAATTTGAAGAGCATATTGGAAAGGATGCCTGAGCAGACAGTAAAAGATCTTTACATATATCACAACAGGAAGCCAGAAATGTAATCAGTGGGACCTAACGATCAACAGGACAGAAAAAAGAGCCTTAGAAAAAAGGGTTACTGAATTCCTTGTATCAATCTCTACTGCTGAAGATGCTGGGTAGATTCCCCTACTCAGTGCACTGTCTACACCAAACAGGTTGGAAAAGCTAGATGAATTTGAGGTAAATATAAAAGAAGTATTAGATCAAGAAGGTAAGTCAGGTGTTAACAGATCACCAGGACGGGACAGAGTAAACTGAGAAACATGAAGGAACATTAACATGAAACCACAGAGACATTGGTCTGGGTGTTTACTGTATTATTAACAACAGCCACTGTGTCATAGGACTGGCAACTCTCATCAACAAAAAGGGCTCTAGCAGAAGTCTTGGAAACTGCAGATAGGTTAGTCTGATTTTCCTTTCCTCTTTAGAATCTTATTGTACATATTATGTCTTATATATACGTACTGAGTACATTATAAAACACCATCAGTTCAGACAGTTGGTGTGGCTTCTACAAAGGGAAACTCTGCCTAATTATGGGTTTCAATGAGAATGTCAGTAACAGGGAGATAAAGAGAATTTAATGGACATAACATATTCTGAATTTCAGAAAGTATTTGACTAGGTTCTAAGTCAAATATTAATATAACTAAGCTGTTATGTCTTTGAAGTACAGCTTCACAGACTGAAAGCTCTTTAAATGATAGCAGGTGAAGGACAGAGATCAGCAGTCACCTTTTGTGATGAAGAAGAGTTAGTTGAAGTTTTTTTCACAAATCAGTACTAGAACCAGCTTTATTTAGTATCTTTTTTCATCAATGAAACTTGGAAAGGGGACTGCAAAGTTAAATCCCAAAATGTGAAGATGTTATTAAGCATTCTGGAAAATCCAAGGCTGTGCTGACAGCAAGGATCTCTGGAAGAGCCCTGCAAAACAGTGGGAAAAGCTACCAGAGAAGCTTCATCATAGATAAATGGAAGGTAATACACCTAGAAAAGAAATACTGAAATTAGAGGACACATTTAGAGGATCAAAGGGATGGAACCTTCTGAGAACAGACTAAAAATATTTGGGCTCTTCAGTCTGGAGAGGAGAAGACTAAGGACAAAGAGGATCAAGGTCTGCAAAATCTTCAAGGTAATGGATAACATAAATTGGAGAACTGTTATTCTCTAAACCGCACAATAATGGAACTAGGGAACACCCACTGACAGTAACAGAAGATCATTTTTTAAAAATTAAAATGGTCCAGTAGTTAGCAGACTTCTGGAACTTGTTGTCACAGCAGGCTGGTAGAGCAAACATTGTCAGGAGGTTAAAAAACAAAGAACAGGCTAATTCATGGGCAACAGTTCCATAAATAGAAAATAAACGGAGAAAGAAAAAATGTGCTCTACATCATCACTCAGAAAACACCTCAGGATGCCGCAGTGCATGTATGAGGAAATAGATGGACAAAGAAGTGATCAGGTTCACGTGCTTTCTCCAAGCAGCATCTCCTATGGCCACTACTGAAGACAGAGCTCTGCACTCGATGACCCCTGGGCTGAGCCACTGAGACATTTCTTATGTTCTCATGAGGGGAAAAAAGCAGCAAGGTAGATATGAACATATGTAACATCAAATACTATACACTCTGACTGTCCTTGTATATATAAACCATATGTTTTTGTTCATTTTATTAAATGCTACAGCATGTGGTGGGAAAATAGACATGAGAGATTCCTAAATACTTCCCACCACCCCTTACAGTAGCCAATATAGGGAAAGGGAAGATACAAAGTGAAGCAAGTGACTTGGGCTTATCTTTTCCCACTGAGAAGAAAAGACTTCTGGAATCAGTTACTGTGTCTCATCAATAAATACACAGCCTCTCAGCCAATGCTACAATGCTTCAGCAGTTGACACAGTTTCCTAATTCTCAGACTGAGCAAAAGGCGGTGACCTTAACACACAGGTAAAATAGCTGTGCAACACTGCAAAACATACCACGAATTAAGGCATTTCTAAAACTGCCTTCTGCCTGTCCATGTGTCCAAACCATTACCATTGCATGCCTTAAATATATCTATACAGAACAGTACTCTTTGCAGGCAACAAGGAAAAAAGATGCAAGGACATGATGCAAAATACAAGGTAGCTAACCAAACGTGCACAGTCAGCACATGAAAGAACAATTAAGTCTTAAGTTAAAACAAACACCCTGACTCCTGGGCTGTAACAATTTTTCATATTGGATCAGATGCATTCAGAAAATATGACACAGTTATGAACTAAAGAATTGAAATTAAAAACTCATGTATCTGACGTTTGTTTAAAACCAGGCCCTCGTGCTTCTGACATATAGTAGTACTTGTTATCATGGAAGTTCTACTGTCAACATTGGTACTACTTATTATAGGATCCTATTCAACCTTATGGGCATTCAAATCTTGTCACTATCAGGCATTTCACAAGAAAAGTATTTTCCCTGGAACAGCCAAAAGCTTCACAGAAAGGCTAACTTCAGTGGTTCTCAATTTCAATTTCTAGGTCCACTGTTGTTTGAGCTGATACAGGAGAAAACAAAGATCTGTTAATTTTTGTCAATTTAAAAAATACATCAGTGGTAACCAGATTATTGGATGTCTGCTTTTTTAGATTTTATAAAACTGAATAGTGTAACTACAGAGTAAGCTTTTACACATGCATTTACACACACACTTCTTCCATTATATATATATTTAATGCTCTTGAAAAAGGCTTCAATAAAAGCATGCAGCAAATTTCCAAAATAAAATCTTGCATACTAATACCCTAGTGAAACACATCACTCCTCTTCAGAAAACACATTAACTCTCTATATACTGATACCCTCTGTTTGTGAAAACAATCTTACCTTGAGCCTGGAGCTTTCTTAAAAGCTTTGCATCGGTGTTGTCTAGAAATTCAGTGCTACCAACATTCGGAGGTCGGCCTTTGCGTCGTCTCATCCTTGACTCCTCTCTAGAATGCTGTCTGTCTGGATTCGGTGGTCGTCCTCTACGCCCTTCCATAGCTCTGATACGGGGAATGACTTCCTCTTCCTTCAGAAGACACCACTGCACACCCTTTTAATTGACACATTTCACAGAGGTATTATAAACACAAATTTAAAAAAGGAAAAATAAATCTAAGATGCTTGAGAACATGAACAGCAAGAGATCCCCCCCCCCCGATAAGTTATATATATATAAAATACGCGAGAGCTTTGATGTACTATTTGGGTAGTACAATATTTTGATGAGGCACAGAAGCTATATATTAAGAGCTTATCACTATGAACTTTTAAAAATTGTACTACTATGCAAGATTCTGAAGACTACTCAGTGACATACACAGTTATTACCTAGCAGGTATGCCACTATTGTGATATTTTTAATTATTTATGACCTAATCGCTTATTGTTCAACCCTTTTTAAAAAGCAAAACAGATTCTTCCTTATTCCGTAAACTAAAAAATAACTCCTCTGCTTTTATACAATCCACTGCTCAACATGAACGAAAAAATGTGTCAAGCTACAAGTCACTGTCTTCCAACTGTTAGTATTTACAGAAATTTGGACATACAAAACAATCAAATGCAGTAGTGCATTTTCAAATATTGCTTTCTGCGGTGTTGTGGATCTCAATAACTGAGTTGAAAAAAACACAGACTCATTTTAATCTTGAAGTTTTATTTAGTACAATGTAGTTCTCCCCTCATCCACTGCAAGAAAGTTAATTTCTGTGCCAACTTGAAGCAGTCAAAAGTTTATAACTTTTGAGAATCCATCTATCTGAACTAGAAGTTATGTTAACTATCTTTTCTAAACACAGTATGCAGGACTACATTAAACCCTTTCTTTCACAATTACTACTGGTTTTCTGTGGAATCTCAAAAACAAATACTGAAATACTTTGTTAATACAAATACCCAAGTTAGTCCTCACATAGAAATAGCTTTACTTTAACTGATAGAAAGTAGAGTTTATTGCATCTACTAAGCAGAGCAGGAGCACAGTCTATCTGATCCTGTTTGACTGAACATGAGTATTTCAAAATTGTAACATCTTTTCCCATTTTCCCAAGTTTTTGAAAAATGCAGGGAAAAAATGTAAGCTAAGTATCCTTCAGGACTACTCCATAATTTCCCTTAAAAGGGTTTGTAAAAGATTTTGAAAACGTCTGTTAAAGCAAGAATGAAATCTGATAACTTAACAGTAATTAAATATCTGTTCAGAAAAAATAATTTGCATTACCAAAGTTTTCGCACTCGTACATGCATAAATACTGAAATCAAATTTGCTGTACCATAAAATACATTTTTTATTTGCTTACTCTGACAATTTATCTTTTAATTCTTTCTGCTCATTCTTCATAATTACAAATGTTTAATATAAGATTCAACAAAAGAAATGGCATTTTGCTAATGAAACATTCAGATTCCAAGGAAGTGATCAGTATCTGCAAAGATACCCTTTTTTGAAGTCTGAATCACTCCCAGTTAAGACCATCCCAAGAGTACATCTCACACTTAGTTTACAGACATTTCAAAGAGCTTTGTTATTAGCTGTGCTCCTAAAACCAAGCTGTCCAGAATCATGACCTTAACACTATGTGTACAATGCATCATCACTAAGGACTTTTTAATGCAAAATAGTCACCTCTACCTCTTAAACACAAGTTAATTCATCTTCCATCTTTAAGAGTACTACTTAGGCATACACTTTCATTTCACTGTCTAGTACCTGACTTACAATTTATCACAGGTTCAGTCTGTTGAGCAATGTAAGCGAGATTTAATACTGTACTTATCACCTACACCAACCTCCAGCCTAAGAGATCTTACCCCAGAAACTGCAAGTGCTGAGGGTGGGCAGGGAAGGCAAAATAGAATTCAAAGAAAAGGAGGAGAAGCAGACATAGTTCAAGAAGTACCTTAGATCCTGCAGTGAGATTGCTCTTGCTCTGTATTTGTATTTTCTATGGTTACTGATACTAATGATAAGAAATATGTGCAAAAAAAAAAAAAAAAAAAGATAGAGGTCTACAGGATCATTAGTGCCACAGAGACCCCAGATGTATATTAACTTTTCCTAATGCCTCCCAGGAGAGAAGCTAGAGGCCATCAAATGAAACCAGTAGAAGGTTCAATAAGCAAAAGGAGCTGGCATTTCAAGGAATGGGGAAAAGACTGTTTATAGTCCTGCCGAAAGACACTGTGGATGCAACAAGTTTCCACAAGGGAGGACAAGACAAAAATAGTCCAGAACAGATCTATTAAGGGTTAAGCAGGAGTTAATTGACCATCTATATTTTGTGCTCAGATATCCTTTAAAATCTGACCCAAAATACATTTCTATTAAAAGAACGTACAATCTGTTATTCTGTAGATTTTCCATATTCTAAGGAAAAAATACGGGGGTTGTGTCCCAACATAGGAGAATCAGGGGCATCCATAAAATCTAAGCTCCACTACACAACCACTAGAGAAAAAATGGGAATAACACTATAAAATGTTGTGGTTTATTGTTGAAACTAATCAAAATAAGAACTTAATTCAGTTTCTCACCTTCAGGCACCTACCATCTATTACAATACTGTACTGTGATCAGGACACTTGCCCAAAAGGCACCAGATAACTATGCATGGAAGCAGAATCAAGCTCAAAGCCTGTTAACCAAATTAATGAACAAAACCATAGGCACCTTGCAAGAAGCAGATATCCTCATTTATTTCAGTTTATGTTTGTGAGAAAAAGTTAACAACAAAGCTTTTTCAATTGAATTGCAGAATTCAGAATAGGAAAAACATTTTAAATTCCAGTTTCTAGAAAAGGAAGCAAATAATTACTACTACATAACAAATGCATATGACAGCTGATTTTATAGTTGGCTGTTCTGTATAGTATTTCTATTGCATCTGTAATGAACGTTTTAGATTTCTAAATACTTATTCACAGAGTAAGTCTCTTCAGTAAACAGCATTAAGCTTAAGAATTGGCTTAAAAGAGGTAGACTTCATGCCTTATAGAGACGCACAATATTTGTTCCAAGGCATCACCATAATCAGATACTCTGAGAAAGACTAATGTACATAGGAGTTACTTCACAATAAGGTGATTGGGAAAGGTACTTGAAGCACTTCCCTCCTCTCCCATTCCTGAATTCAGCTGCCTTCCTAGGCAAGCATTCAGACTTGGGGATGGGACGCAGGTATTTTCACAGCTTTATGCAAAATCTTATTGGGAAAAAAAGTGCATGCCATGTTTACCATGACTTAATGATGACTCCCAGAGAGCTATATCCAGGTTTAAAAGTCTGTATTTTGCCCTTACTGATACTTCAACTAAAATGGCTGCACGAAGAGTCAAGTTTTCACTAACTACATAATGACCCTGCAAAGGGAAAGGCTGAGAGAGCTGGGACTGTTCAGCGTGGAGAAGAGGAGGCTCAGGGGGCTCTCAGCAATGTGTCTAAATACCTGGAGGGAGGGTGCAAAGAGGACGGGGCCAGGCTCTTTTCAGAGGTGCCCAGTGACAGGATGAGAGGCAGTGGGCACACACTGAAACACAGGAGGTTCCCCGTGAATATCGGGAAACACTCTCCCACCATGAGGGTGACTGAAAACTGGAACAGGTGGCTCAGGGAGGTTGTGGGGTCTCCCACCTTAGAGATTTTCAACAGCTGTATGGACATGGTCCTGGGTAACTGGCTCCAAGGGACCCTTCTTGAGCTGGGGGGTTGGACAAGGTGACCTCCAGAAGTCCCTTCCAGCCTCAACCATTCTGCAATTCTGTGATGGATACCCTTGCTGTTATTTATTAATCAAAGCCAGCAAGATGCAATCTTAGGGCACAGCTCAGTATCACTCCACAACATTCTCTTTCACCTACTACTTGATACAATATTCCTATCTGTATTACTCAAACTCTTAAGTACCCGTGCCCTCTCCATCATCCCAAACCACGTTCACACTAATCCTTCTAAACTACAGCAGTTTAAAGCCTCCAGGTCCTGTCACGGAACTTCCATATTTGCAAAACTTCAAACATTCCTCTAACCCTACTATTTCACGGCCCACTTCTGCCAGATACGCTTCTCTGTTAAAGCAGTTAATCACTGCTTTGAATAACCTGTAACATCTGGTTGCTTGTGTACCAGGAGCACTATCAGAAGCACATAATCCATGTATTTTTGGCTTGCTATAGGTAATTCTTCAATATAACTGATTAAGCCCTTAGATCATTTTCTTCACATCTTGTTTCATCTTTGAGCTTTGTGAAACTTACCCAATCACTTTGGATGCATGCTGCATGTCTCAAAAGATGAGAGAAGTATATAACGAAGAAAGGGAAGAGTAACCATGAAAGACTATACAGAATAATCAAAGTTACAGCAAAAGCAGCAATACAATTACTGGAATTACCTCCAGACATCCATAAAGATATGATTATCACATATTGTTTTGAAGCTGGACAACTGAAAATTTTTCAGTAAAAAGGGTGTAAATTCTCTTCATGAAGTACCAGTATCACATACTGTTTTCCTAAGTGCGTATTATCAGCCTGAGTGTAGCTCAACCGTTCACATTATAATCTTCTTATTCAAAATGTCATATATAAAATGTAAATACATTTTAGCACATCTGAAACAGCTGCCCTTAATCCCTATTTTTACGAGAAAACTTTTCTTTTGTTTAACCAAGTCTTAATGGAACCTACCATAAACTACACAAGTAGAAAATACAGTGAGATCTACAGCAACTTAATATTCATACTGCCAACCTTGCCTACAGAAACCTGCCCTTCCCAATGCCTTCATTCTTAAGTTTTGCAGTATCAAAGAAGGGCAAAACCTGCAAATCATCTTATGAATTAAAGGGAGAGGAAAGAGATAACTAGAGAAGGGGACAAGACTAATGAACCAACATGGGCAACAGACACAAAAATGTAATAGGGTAAAAAGAGAACAGATACCCAACATTACATTATGTTCACAACATAAAGAATTATTTCAATCAAGTCATTCAGGTACATAATGAAGTTCACACCTACATGAACTTGCAATTGTTGTTTTATTAAGGCCAAACATGAAGAGGGTTTAGCAATGTTTTACCCTGTAAGCCAGGAATCAGGAAGCACCATCTAGAAGTAGCTGCTTCCTATGAAATCAGTCTTTATTGCTTTAAAATTTATACTATGTAAACATGATGTATTTCTACAGGGTATCACAAGGACATAAGGCTTAAGTAGAGCCTGAATTCAAGACCGCTGAGAGCACGATTTCTGTCCACGTTCCTGTAGCAACATACTCAGGATACTTATCTTTTAAAGAAGAAAATACATACACTGACAAAAGTCCAGAAAATTTCGTGCACATCCTGAAGAAATGGCAACGTGACCAAAATACAGTAACACAGTATGGCACAAATATAGTAGTAATTTCCTTGAAATTAAAATTTTACTTATCCTTGTGTGGTTTATCTACACAAAGTCTAAGAATTCTACCACTGTAAAGCATAACTGGTATAAGTCAGCATTCCTTCCCATAAAAATCTCATGCTTCAGAAAGCTCAGATGGTATTCTCAAAACAGGAAACACTTGTATTTAAACATGTATTTTTTATATATTATGCAGACGAACACATGAAAAGAGTGTGATTTAATACATACACATAAATCTATCAATATTACGTTCATACAGTAGAGGAAGAAATAAGAGTTTTACTCAGAAATATCTGAATAGCGACAAAGATAAAAATATGTAGCTCAGAGTTCTTTTGTACTAGACAAATCCAGGCTCAGAGCTGATCATAAGGCATGCCGAACTCCTGCAGCCTCCTAATAAAACCAGTGAGAGGAGTGGTTTTCAACATTGCCCAGGATCAAGCTCTCAGCATTTCAATATAACTACCATTAAGACATACGCACAATTTTTAGAAAGAATTAGCTAAAAACAGGCAATGCTTCAGATTGTAGCAAAAAATTACTTCACCTAAATTTAAGTTAATGTTCCTTGGATCAAAGACTTTACTTTTTAAAAAGTGGATACCTGCGGTCCATCTCTGGCTTCATAGAAGTCACCCACTCCTATTTTTGCACTGAAGCTGAAATTGTCCCTTGAGATATCCATTATTCCATTTCTGCTGAGATACTGAAAAAATCACATATTTTTCCACTTCAGCTTGTAAATAATTACAACCCAGCTTTGATGTACAGCTAACTTTGTGAGTGTAATGTTTTGCATATTCTATCAAAGGGATATGCATTTATATGAGATCAAATCAGTAACAGACTGAGATACATTATGCCTCACATCACAGGATATTTTGAAATAAGTATCTTTATTGGAGGGAAAAAAAAGGCATTTTTTAATTGCAAGCATGCTTAGTAGCATTAGAACACAGAAGTTAAAAAGAGGAATGTACCTTTACTACTTCAGGATACTGTCTCAGCTTCTTTCCACAAGGTGCAAAATATGCTACTTCTCCTTGAAGACGACCACCGAAGTTTCTTATTCGGGTTTCTCTTTGCCAGCTAGAGTGATATGAAATAGTTGCATACAACAATACACTTTTTAAAAAACAATTAATGCCAATTTAAGATTATTACATAAAAGGAAAAAGGTGTGTATCTAAAATGTGACAAGAGTATCGTAA
This sequence comes from Buteo buteo, assembly GCF_964188355.1. Taxonomy (NCBI): domain Eukaryota; kingdom Metazoa; phylum Chordata; class Aves; order Accipitriformes; family Accipitridae; genus Buteo; species Buteo buteo. The sequence goes on from NC_134175.1 coordinate 54,497,822, forward strand.
ATCAGACAGGCAAAACCAGAAATTGATATTATCTAGATTGTCCAAACTCTGAATCTATATGGATTTCTTTATATCAAGCTACTTGCATATTACCAGATTTTAAAAAGCTTAGAACTATATTTCAGGGAGTTATTTGGAGTCTATACCAGCTCAGATTTAACCAACAGGATTAATTTCCAGTGGCAAAACTGCTAAGAGACAGGTCAGGTTTGCAAAAGAACAAATTTGATGCACAAAAATTAACACATGAAATATGCTGACACTTTTAGAGATCCACAGTCACTGTGAGTTGGAAATCTAAATTGTTGAAGTTCTTTCCTTATTATTCAGGCTCAAAATTTTTTTAACTGTCATTTCTTTACCAACTGACTTTTGAAGGTATTAATCTCCCTTCAAGGAATATCAAGTATACACATAACCTACCCGTATTCAAGAGGAACACGCAGCTCACGTTCATCTGTTACTCTTCGTCTTTTTGAAATACCTAAAACAGAATTTCTGATTAACACCTAAGAGAATTTACAAAATGAAAACGTGTTGCTAAAATATGCTTTTTATATCCCCAAACCAAAACATAAATAATTTTTACATTCTAGCCATCACATACCTCGAGTACCAAGAAAATTAATGTAACTATTCTCCTTTTGAAATACATTTTCCTCTAAGTTTCCTTTAACCTCTTCTAAAATTGTAAACAGAAGAAAACCTAATTACGCCATACTGAACTGCTTGCCTTGTTTGGCTCTTTCAGATATGGCTAAAATAATTCCTTGCACACCTGTTTTTCTACACTAGACCATATTTAAATTTTTTCAGTACAGAAGATGAGAATGAAAACACTCTTTACTTTAAAAGTCCATATATTATAATAGGCTCGGCCTTCAAAGAACACTGTGTCTAGACTGCAGTCAACCGCCAAATGCAGAAAATTTTCAAGATTATTCTATATTTTCAAAGTTCAAACAGAGGTGTTTGGTGCTAGTCAAGAGACTGAATCAATAATACAATAGAGACAATTGCCAAACATGAGGTTTTACAGAGTGCCAAAGGCTGATACTTTTCTCAGGCCTCTTTGAGAGAGCTGCAGGACATGCACTATGTACACAGACAAACTTTTGGAAGATGCATTTCTTAAAAAAGCAGTCTGGACTTTGTGTAAAGAATGTGACATATCTCTTCCCTGTGGAAACAGACATGAGAGACTATCATCAGACTGAACCCTTGAAACCTGCCCCAACCTCTTGCAGCCAGGAGTGTCATGTGGTGGAATGGCACAGGTTTGCAACTGAGATGCCTGCACAATCTGGAAGCAACTGCTGAGTACTCTACAGAAAGCACAGACGAACTGCCCATGCTTGGATGCCAAACTTTGTGGACACATGTCTGCAGTCTTAAACTAACATGACTGATGATTACATTACTTCTAATAGTCACAGTGGAGGGAGGGAGATTGCTTGTCCAAATACAAGTGAATTGAAAAAATGAGGTGTCCAGTGAAAAACATATAGAGAAGAGACACAAGAACTCTTCAGTGACTGACCAGCTTTAGGTAACATGGACACAAAAATACTTTAATTGTATTACAGTGAGTCTTCCTAGGAAAAAGTACTACACCTAAAACAAGGACACAAAATTAATTTATTCTACCTCCCACCTCTCTGAACAGACAAAAGTCCACTACCAGCCTTTTCAAAGCATCATAAATCAACACAGATTCCTAAGCAAAAAATTAACTTTGTATTTTAACAATTTGGGTTACTCCTAATGCATGGGAAATATTTTACGAACTGTGTGGTGAATAGGCCTGTTTCTGGGGAAAATATGAAGTAGATCACATTACATTGCTTCAAAGTTAATGCACTTGATGACATGCAATGAAATTCCTATTCCACTGAATCAAAATATAAAACCAATTTATGAGCGCATGTCCCCACTTAAAATCTACTTACTTGCATGTTAATTAAATATCAAGTTTCTAATTCAAAGTAGTAAATATGCAATTTCATTTAATTGTTACCATGCAAATTGAGAAGTGTGACTTTCAAAAATGCATTCTTTTCTGTAGCAGTAGTAATTACTAAATCTTACAAATTAGTCACCAAATGAAGGATTATAAACACTATGTAACATCAGGCAAATGCTAAATGTACTTTTCATGAACTTTTTAAAAATAATTCCTTGCATGTAATCCATAAATTCTACTGAGAATTTTGAAGGAATAATGAATAAAGTTATATTTTAACTAAATACAGTTATTAAATTTGTTGAGGAAGGGGCAGAAATAAAAGATTCAGAATGCAAACTGTAATGCATAGAAATTAGAAATAAATAAAAGTAACTAGTTTATAATAAATTTGTAAATAACGAAGACTAAACAATGACAAATTTTAATGTAATAAATATCAACCCTGGCTATTTCATCCTACCTTCTCTCAAATAATTATGTGAGCTAAAATGTCCTGGACTAAGCGCAATGTTCAGGTTTTGAGAACTTGCAATTCTGCTAACTGATTTTAATGTCTGTTGCAAACACTCATGAAAAGATCACAGAATCACACAATAACCCAGGTTGGAAGAGACCTCAAAAGAACATCTGGTCCAACCTTTCGTGGGAAAGGGAGCCTAGATAAGATTAACTAGCACCCTGTCCAACCGCATCTTGAAAACCTCCAGTGTCAGGTACGTGACCACATCTCTGGGAGGTTGTTCCAGTGAATGATTGTTCTTCCTGTAAAATTTTCTTTCTTATGTCCAGGTATCACTTGATACCAGTGTCTAAACTACTTTTGTGACTACTGTTACAACACATTCCACTTAGATGTTACATTGTACTATAACAAAAGACATTCAGGTACCACAGTGTGTACTTGGTGTAAGAGTAGATGGTGCTGTCCCAAGAAAAACCGCAGGCTGGGACTCAGGACATAAGGCAGCTGGTGCAGAGCTTGGGGTCTTTGCTACTTGGAGATTAAGCGGGGTGGAATGAGCTGCAAGACCAATGGAAGAGCTCTTCGCAGAGGATGAAGTTTTACTCAGTTTCAGTGGAGTTTTTTCTCCCTCAGTGTCTGTATCGGATTCATCTTGATCTTTATCATCCTCATCATCTTCATCCTCAGACCCTTCTGTATCTGACTCAGAATTACTGTCAGACTCTGTTTTAAAAAAAAGTGTGGCAAAATGCACATTATGACTTGATAACCAATGGCAAATACATTTAAGTTCTAACACTTGAAAAGTCTTTTGTCTTATTAAATAAGAAGCTTTTCTGACTTCAGGGGTTTTTTATAACATCTCTTGAGTATAAATAGAAGGTTATAATTAACTACCTAACCTTTAAAATGCCTACAAATACGACAGCATAAAGAAATTCTGCATGATATTGCACTCTTGTTTCAGATGGAATTCCTTCATTTTTTATGAGGAGATGAGACAGAAGCTGCAGTATTTTAAGAGACTGTACACCCTAGAATGAGCTACAGCTAAGACATCCCATGAGCCAGGCAGCAGTTGAACACTACCACAGGAAGGGCACTTCACAGGCTCTGAAATCTAGCATGAAAAGGAAGCAAACGATGGAACTGGGCACAGGCTGAAAAGTGTCAGAATTGGAAGTGTGGCGATCTAGGCAAAGGAAGAGTTAAAGGGTAGACAGGATAAGGAACTGAAGACAGGCTACAGCTGTGAGGAAAAGAAAGAGGATTAGTATAGGGTGTGTGGATGAGAGGGGGAAGGAGAATGATGAAGGTGGAGCTGGACCCAAGGGATATTGGCACACATGGGAGAAAGGAGTGACTGGGAATACAATCAACTCTAAAACAGGCCTTGCCTTTCTGAATTGCTGAAGAGCCTTTAAAATAGTAGTCTGAATGCTATCTATGAACACTGCAGCCCTTACAACTGTCCTGGTAATTTTCTCTAATCTTGCTCACTGACTATTCTGCTCCTGAATGAAGCCTAGAAACATGCTTTACTTGCCACTCTTGACAATTTGAAGGCCTTTGTTTAGTCCCTCTCTGGTTGGGAAGCTTGTTCTGCAGACAGGCTCTGCCTGCCAGAAGAATTAACCATCAACCAGCCTATTCTCTCCATCACCCTCCTGGGCACCTTGCCACATAAGCAGTACATGAGCTGCAGGCTGAGTGATTGATCTGGAAGGTAGGTAGGTCTCTGACAGCCTTTCCAAAAGGCTGCGGAGCCATCTTACCAGGACAGATGAAAATATATCTGCCATATGACCAAGTAACAGATATGATTTTGGATATGACACAATGGGGAACTGGGAGCCACGTGCTACTTTCCAGGGTATTTGTAGGACACTGTGTGGGCCATGCTGTCCCAACATTTCCTAGCCCCTATTTTAAAATATGGTACAAAATGTAAGTTTTCAACACTCAAAAATAAAGTTTCTGCTTTTCCTATTAAAAAGGTTAAACCACCTGATTGGCTATCATCAGAATCATCATCTTCATCATCCTCATCTTCATCTTCGTCGTCGTCATCATCATCATTTGAGTCGTCAGAGTCCTTACTGCTGGGGGCATCTGAGTCTACCCCTCTAAACTGCTCCACCACCAGTTTTGCAGAATGAAGACGGTGTTGTGTTTTTACTGCATTTACTGCATTATTGCTGACTGTTTTATCCTTTCCTGAACCAGGTAACACAGGAGAGGTAGAGGGTATAACAGATGTCCGGTTACCAGTTGGTTTTTTCCCACATGCACTCAAGTTTACTGGCAAAGAAAAGGGGGCACTACTAGAAATGGCTACACTTTCATTGATCTTGGTCTGGGATTTCAGTTTCGTAGTAAGTGCAAGAGGAGCCTCCTGGATGACGCTCTGAATAACTCCATTGGGTTGGTGATTACCTAAAAGTGCATTTGTCAGGAATGGATTAGAATGGTTGTTTTCCAAGGATGTGAGTTTTTGATGAGCTGGTGAACTAGATGTTGGTTTGGGGCTTGACAAAGCTGCAATAACCTTCTTCAGGTTCTTAGATGATTCCTGTTTCTTTAGCTGTGCTGCTGGGAATGTCTGTTTATATTGTTCCTAAAGAAATAAGAAGACAGAGGAATAAAATGTGGGATTTTTATTTATTTACTTATAGTATTCAGGCAGGTGAACTCTATGAAATCTTAAACACCCGCTAAGCTATTTTTAGTAGATCAAAAGTAGGTGCTAGCTACAACAGAAGAGATGAGTACAAGTTATGTACGTCTCTCTCGATTTTCACTGTAAATGCAGTAGAAAAAGACAAACTGAACTCCAGATGAAGCTGATCTAAATTACGTAGCAAAGCTTTTTCACTTGCTACATGGCTCTAGACAATCATTTTCATAAAGATATTAAGCATCTTGAAAAAATAAATTTTTAAAGAGAGACTACTCTTAGATACTGGCATAGGAAACACCCCACTTCTTACTCATTTCAGCATATAAAAATCTCATTAGTGAACGTAAAACTAACGTCAGTAATTTGTTCATTTTAAAGCACAAGGTAAATACAACACACTAATGGCAACAATGCTAGCAGAAAACCAAGAGAAGGCTCTTGGCATAGAAAAATTTTATCAAAAGAAAACATGGGAAAAAAGATATTACTCAGAAATACTGTGATATGCTAGTTTTTTAAATCTGAGAAAGTAGTACTTGAAAGTTCTTCAGGTAAAACTTAATCAGTAGTGGCTCAGAAATGCATGTAAAGCTTACACTGTCTTTAGTCTCAAGACTCTTCCAAGGAAGAAGAAAATACATCATCATTGATGGAAGAAAATAACACAATGGATAAAGATGGTACGTTTTAAATCAATTTTTAAATATTAAGTCAAATACAATACATTCTTGAAGTTACTAACATTTAAAACTGAATATGAAATTATGAAAACCTATAAAATAAATATTCACACAGTGCATGTTTCCAGTGAAAGTTTTAAAGAAATCAAACCACTAAATGGGTGACATATCATCAGCTAGAGACTCATAACCTGAATTTGACAGCAGAAGCCTCTTCCAATGGCAAAGACATATGTTTTTATAATTATAATTTATTTAGCCATTCCAGGTAAATGACTAGCTTATTTGAATTTTCTGAAGTACCTGGGAGCTGAAAGGAAAAAATAGTGTTTCTATTCTGGTCTGGAATAAAAATGATGTGATAAAAGTATTTTTCAGTCCTCACTGAGGACTGCTAGTTAGCTGTGAATCAGAGTTCAGTTTACTCTTCACCGATACTACTTAGTTTAAAACAAGGTTGTTTATAATAATGAAACTTGCCTTCATAAATGTACTTTTTTATTTGTTTATGTATCTCTCTCTCAAGCCTCAACATTTCTAAAATGCTAGATTTTCTCTTCTAATCCCCAGTCAAATCTAACTGAATAGAAAATATGAAAATTTATCACTAGACACCATAATCACTATTAACAAAATAAATAAACTGAGTATCTATAAAGAATTTTTGTAAGTTACAGAACTGTTAAGACACGTAATCATATTGTAGAGTCCTGACCAGAAAAAGGAAGATCAAATATATTGCAGTAGCCATACTGAGTTTTAATAGCTATCAGTGCATGAACATCCTTGTGTCTTTAAAGAGCAAGCAAAACTCAAGATTGAATCAAGCTTTTTTTTAAAAAAAGGCTTTCAGCTACTTTGTTTAAAATCATGATTAAAAAATAGGTAATTTTAACTACTTTAACTTAAAATTATCCAACTTGAAACACAGCAAAGCCATGCTTATAAACTAGATATAGAAAGTATTAAATCAGCGTTCTGACAGAAACTAGGAGCAGCACAGGAAAAATATCTAGGCCACACAATTTACCCATGAGTACTTTTCTATTTTGATATTAACTACTCATTTTCCTTAAGAAATGCATGACAAAATCCTTTGCTTTCTTTGTACCCATTACTCTCACCAGTACACCTATTGCTTTCAGCAGAGCTGTAAAGTTCCACTGTGTGATGAGCATAAAACTCAGGTTCGACATTATGTGACACTAAGTTGTGTATATGATACATTATGTATATATTACGGTATGCATACATGCACCACCAAGTAAACGACTTTTCTCTGAGATAAAGTTACGGAATAGTTCAGGGCACTTCTATACTGAATCATCTCTAAAATTAAAGCATAATATTTGCTGCTCTTCTGTCCTGGTTTCAGCTGGGATAGAGTTAACTGTCTTCCTAGTAGCTGGTGCAGTGCTATGTTTTGAGTTCAGTATGTGAAGAATGCTGGTAACACTGATGTTGTCAGTTGTTGCTCAGTAGTGTTCAGACTATAGTCAAGGATTTTTCAGCTTCTGATGCCCAGCCAGGGCACCTGACCCAAACTGGCCAACGGTGTATTCCATACCATGGGACGTCCCATCTAGTTTAGGAACTGGGAAGGGGGGGGCAGGGATTCACCGCTTGGGGACTGGCTGGGTGTTGGTCGGCGGGTGGTGAGCAATTGCCCTGCGCATCATTTGTACATTTCAATCCTTTTATTACTACTGCTGTCATTTTATTAGTGTTATCATTATCATTATTAGTTTCTTCTTTTCTGTTCTATTAAACCGTTCTTATCTCAACCCAGGAGTTTTACTTCTTTTCCTGATTTTCTCCCCCATCCCACTGGGCAGGGGGGGAGTGAGTGAGCGGCTGCGTGGTGCTTAGTTGCTGGCTAGGGTTAAACCACGACATCTTCAAAAAAAAAAAAAACCCCAACCAGCCAAAAAAAAACCCAAAAAACCAACCAAACAAACAAAACCCAGAACAAACCACAAAAAAAACCCCACAAACCCAAAAACCAACCACCACAGTTCACAACATATACTACCCACATAATTTAGTTTACATCATTCAGAAATCCGTATCAACTCTAAAAACACTTCAAAAAACATGATATGAAAATAAATATACATATAATTTTAAAACATTTTTTAAAAGAGCTTGATAGCACAATGTTGCATCTTGTTAAGCAGGCAACGCAGGTTACAAATAATCAAAAAACAGTGTTTTTTCACTCACCCGTTTTGATCTTACATCGCTGGTCAAAGAGATAGATTCTTCAGAGGTATTTTTATTCCCTGCTTTGAGTAGATCAGGGGAAGGAACTATGAGTTTTAAATAGGTTTCCTTTTTGGCTTGATGTACCAAAGACAAAGGTTTCACATTGGGAACCAATCCCGTAGACTGTATTACACTTGTGTGTTTGTTCACAGATTCCTCCTTTGCCTGAGAGCTTTGGAAAATAAACGGAAGCTGCTGTGACAAAACCTGAGGCTGCTTCTGCTGGGACTGGAATGATGAGTGAGTCTGGGAATCAGACACTAGAGGTATCTGCTGGTGTGTTCTTTTTTCTTGGGACTTTTCATGTGGTTTTTGTCCATCAGTTTTCATATCTGTTACGCCACTATGCATTAGCACCTGCAAAATACATATTTTTGACTTTTCATATCAGATCAGTTAAAGATCCTTTAAAAAAAAAAAGTGTATCCTCAATCCCCATGAAACAATTATAGTATTCTTGGTAGAGGATGAACAATAATAATTTTAAAGTCAATCTTGTAATCTACTTATTGTTTAGGATTTTTTTTCCCCACCAGATAGTTTCAGCATGTGAAGACAATGCTTAGTAGAGAAGGAGTACTAAACCATGGTTGTTTTTAAATATATTTTTGACTGTAAACCTAACAGGATACCCAAGATTCCAATCTTGTTCTTCCATCGGCTACCAGGAAAAGTAACCACTCTACTAGGAAAAAAGCAACCACCAAAGCAATATCCATAGAAAGATTTATTTCCAATATACTATCAGGACACAGCACTCAATTTCTTTGGATTTCCCACTTTGTAACAAAAATAACAGCCTACCAACTGTTAAAACTCCGAGCTGATAAAGAACAACAAAACACACGCACACACACAAAGGAACCAAAAAAACCCAGAAAACCCTGAAGCAAAACCAAAAAGAGTATTCTTAGCATTCAATACTGTGTAGTTAAGTAACTGCTTGCGGGTACAAAAAGGAACAGGTCAATTTTTCATAAATAGCTTTCGGTGACAAGACTGTGAGAAGCAGAGTGAGGTGTCATACCTTGTTCTTGTTTTTGTGATGTGCTTCGTTTTCAGAATCAGATTCATCATCTTCACTCTCTTCAGCACTCTGGTCCTCCTCCTCCTCTTCATCCTCCTCTAGATCATCGGAGTCACTGCTACTTATGCCTTCACTTGAGGTGTCTGAAGAGGAGCCCGAATCACTGTCGCTGTTACTAGAGCTTTCTACAGCTTTTTTTCTGGGCTTCTACCAGGAAGATGAATGTTCTGTTAATGGTTCAGCTTTAATCTGTTATATCATCTTATTATTATGCATAATCTTTAAAACAAAAACCAGTAAGACCTTGGAGTAAAGTGATCTGCAATCCTTGACCGCAACTGTCTGTCTTTGCAGAAGACTAAAGAGAAAGAAGTGTTTCACAAGACGATGAAACTGAAAAACTGGTCACAAGGTTCCACTAAAGTATTTTTCTGACCACACGCACTGGCAGAACAGTTGGCATCACTACATTTCAAAGCAATATATCAAATTCATGCCTAGAAAATTGGCCTGGAATTCCAGTCTAGCCAATCTACTACAGAATGTACTGCTTCCAAAAAAATTTTAAACCAAACCCTTTACTGCAAACTAACACAGTAAGAACAATACATACTAGATGCATCAATATGTTTCAGTGACACATTCATTTAACTACATTACTTCACTTGTAATATCACAGTATGCACTGTTCAGCAATGTAACGTTTTGAGGACTGAAAAGAATATGCTCATCAAATTGCTTCTGGGATTTGCTTCTGAAAAATGGACCAAAATCTGCTGAAATACTCTGAAAACTGTATTTAAATTCTTGGAAAGAACAAATTTGCAGACCAGAATGGGAAAGTAAAAGAAGCAACACACAAGAATGTAGAAAAGAAGAAAGGTGTAAAAAAGAGAGAAACTCCAGAATGTTGACACTGCAAGACCAGAGTTTAAAGTGCAACGGATGACGAAAGTTTGCTTTTTGGGGAGCAAACTAAAACGAACATATTTTACAAACACATCTGAAGGAGGTACAGGTGGACTCGAGTGTTATGATGGTGACTATGTGAGAGAGACATTAAAGTACATATTACTGCATTAAAGTGTATTTAATCATTAAAGAGAGTTCGCAGAATGATGTTCGAAGGTAGGAAAACATGTGAAACAAGATTACAGATGTCAGGCTGCAGCAGCAAAGTGTTATGTAGCATGTGAACAGGGCACATGGAGTCACTGAGGGAACTCTAAGGTTAAAATTAATCAAAAGGAAGACAGGTGGACAGCAAAAGTAGGTGACTGGAGGGCAAAAAAGTTGCATCAATTCTAGATAACAATGCAGACAAGAGCATCAGAGAAACAGTGCTTTAAAAATATATGTTTTCTTAACAAAACTTTCGCCAAAAGTTTACTTTTCAAATCTATTCTTTTATGGTAGGTGTATTATAAAACAAGAGATCTTTTTAAAGATCAATTTTATGTCAAAGATGCCTGTCTTATGTAGAAGAAATTTGCTTAAATTAGTAAGGAGAACATGACAAACATTCTTGTAAGTGGGTGTACTGGTTTTGGATGGGATGGAATTAATTTTTTCATCGTAGCTCCTATGGTGCTATGTTTTGGATAGTGACCAAAGCAGCGCTGGTAGCAGAGGGATGTGTTAGATGTGTCAGAAGCTGAGCGGTGCTTGCACAGCGCCAAGGGCTGTTCTGCTCCTCACCTTGCGCTGCCAGCCAGCAGGCTGGGGATGCACAAGGAGCTGGGGGGGGGGGCCGGGACGGGGACAGCCGTGAGAGCTGACCCCCAACTGACCAAAGGGTTATCCCGTACCACATGGCATCCCGCTCAGCAATAAAAGCTGAGGGAAGAAGAGAGGACATTTGAACTTACAGCATTTGCCTTCCCAAGCCACTGTTACGTGTGACGAATCCCTGCTTTCCTGGAAATGGCTGAACACCTGCTTCCCGATGGGAAACAGTGAATGAATTCCTTCTTTTGCTTTGCTTGCAAATGCAGCTTTTGCTTTCTCTATTAAACTGTCTTTATCTTAACCCCTGAGTTTTTGCACTTTTACCCCTCGATTCCCTCCCCATACCACTGGGGAGGAGTGAGCAAGCAGCTGCGGGGGGCTAAGCTGCCCACCGGGGTTAAACCACAACAATGGGATTCAATTTACTTAGTGAAATAGCTATGAAATGTGGAAGCTGTAAGTGGATTATGTCCCATCTATTTGTCAATTGGGTGGTATCTGTATCTTTTTTTTTTTTAAACTAGGATCTTTATCAATTCCTGTGATGAACACAGTAATAATTCATATCACCATACCTTCTGCATGCTGTCACATGCATTGCTTCACTGTTGGGAACTCCTATGAATTTAAGTGTATTTATTTGGATTTATTGTTTCACTGCTCAGTTCAGAGAGGTGTCAGTTGATGCTTCACATGAGGGACAACAATCTGAATGTACACATAGACTATGCTAGTCTATGGTAGGTCCTACATGTTTCATTGCTGGTGTCCTTTACATCATATTTAAGTATCTTCCTGTCTAATATTTGGCACAGATGCAGAATATTTCTTCATGAAGGTTAAGATCATAAAATGAAGGACAAGACCATGATCTGAGGCAGTGAAAGTAACAATGCCTCCTGGAATCAGGAGGATTTTATTCTAGTTTTTCTCCTTCATGGTTCTCTATTTATCTCTATATGTAAAAAGGGAAAAACCCAAAACACTGCAATAATACTAAAATCAGAAATATCCAGTTTATTCACAATGCTGACGAAATACATATTCATAACATCAGCTTCTTAAGAAACGCATGTGACAGTCTGGAAAAAGAAGAGTATGTCAATGGGCTTACTTAGCTGATAGTGTTTACTTCCACACATCAACACTAAAGCTTTTGCTGTCCATCTAACTTTACAAAATGTGTTAGCTGCTGTATCTTACAAATTTATCTTTTCATACTGCAGACGGGAATATAAGAAAATTACCATACCAAGAAAGGAGTTGGGAACATTCTTGTGAAAAAGGAGGTGGCAAGTGCCAAGCAACATCCAACACGCAAGTCTGATTCGCAAAGAACCACCCCAAGTAAGAAAAGGGACAGCTAATTTTTACATAAAATTTAGTATAACTTGTAAGCAATCAAATGCTTCAAAACAAATCAGGCACGTGACTACATTGTGAAACACAACTGCTTCCCAGGGAGTTTTTACTTCATAAACAAACAGAATCCTTTGACATAGATAAAACCTATAGAAAGAAGTTGGATTAGTAGGATTCCACAAGAAGGTATGGCAAATTAGTAGCTTAGAGAAAATGTAATGAGAGGGAAAAATTAAACTTGTGCATTTAATGAATAGAAAAGGATTAATCTCGATGGAGAAGTTTCTATCAAATCCAGCATAAAAGGCAGAGGTAGAGCAGCTATCGGGTGGGGTGGGGGGCCACCAGTAAACTGCATAGCGAAGAAATAATTCAGACTAAATCAAATAACGTAAGCCAGAAGGATAAAAAGATAACTGTAAAGAAAAACCTCTCTGTAAAGACATTTAGAACAACAAAAAATACTGGAAAGAAATTCTAAAATCTTGTTGAAACAAAAGAAAATAGTCAATAGAGAAAAGGAAAAGTACAGACCAAAAAGTACTGGTTTACTTCATTTGAAATATACTAGGGGAAAAAAAAAAAAAAAAAGAGCATTAGACTTCTGAAGAGATATGTAAGACAGGCAGATACTTATAAAATATCAAAAAATGTATTATTTAGAAAAAGATACTAAAAGACACTTCAAGAATACACAATAAAAAATTATTATTATAAGAGCAAATTTCACTTCAACTAGTTCCTCTATTGGCAACAATATAGTCATAAAAGTTGAAGCAAGAGTAGGTTCAATTAAAATAAATTCCATATTTGATTTTGGTTCGTTGACTTTAGCAGATCTGCTGGATGGTTATGCTAATTGAAAATGTCCACTGTTCAGAAAGCGATAATCTAGACTGAATAAGAGTACCAAGAAAAGGAGCCCGACCATAATGACCCAGTGGGATAGACCCATAAAAAAAGGTGACTAAAGTGATAGTTTAAAAAGATTTTAGTCATCACTTCAAAGCACTGAAGTTTATAAAGGGAATACAACATGGTAATTGCCAAGAAGAGATATTAAATATAAAGGATGTGACTACAATCCCCTCGCTACAGGAAAGACATTTAGGTGCTGGAGTGCATCCAGAGAAGGGCAACGAAGCTGGTGAGGGGCCTGGAGCACAAGTCTTATGAGGAGCAGCTGAGGGAGCTGGGGCTGTTTAGTCTGGAGAAAAGGAGGCTGAGGGGAGACCTTATGGCTCTCTACAACTGCCTCAAAGGAGGCTGTAGTGAGGTGGGTGCTGGTCTCTTCTGTCAGGTGGCTGGAGATAGGACGAGAGAAAATGGCCTCAAGTTGCGGCAGGGGAGGTTTAGATTGGATATTAGGAAAAATTTCTTTACTGAAAGGCTTATCAAGCACTGGAACAGGCTGCTCAGGGAAGTGGTTGAGTCACCATTCCTGGAGGTATTCAGAAAGCGTGTAGACAAGGCACTTCAGGACATGGTTTAGTGGGCATGGTTGATGGTTGGACTTGATCTTAAAGGTCTTTTCCAACCTAAACGATTCTATGATTCTGTGATTCTATGCAAGTTAATAACCAAGCGTCCTGATGCAAATTCTGGAATCCAGGCAAGTAAAAGCCTCCAACACAAGATCTTGGAGTGGATTCCTATCTCACCAGCTGCCCATAATGGTAGGGGACTTTCTAGAAGCCAAATGAGGCTCAAGTTCACCAGTAACGCCTTCTTTCCCTAGAGACTTGCTTTACCAATGAAAAAATCCTGCTGACCTTCCTCATCCTAGAAATTCACTAATGCAATCAACAGAGGGGCAGTCAGTTTTACACTTCTTTTGTGAGGCTGAAGCAGCACATTCAGATGAATGATTATTTATAAAGCGTATCTGCTTATTCAGCTTTATCTTGGCCACAAACAGGGCAGGCTTAAAAGACGACAATTAAAGCATGCTGAAGTTATCAACACAGTGACCAACACAGCAAAGTAAAAAGCTAACACAGTTACCAAATTTTTCTATGTAAGAAATAAGTCATGGATAATACATCAGATCGTCACGATGACATCTATCTTCAATACAACATCATTATGCTCAACAGACATAACATGATATGCCACAAATATACAGTGATGAGTGAGGATTTGGCACAATTCTGAACTCTTGTTTCGGACAGATTCCAGTTTATCATTGTCTGATATGTACAGCCCTCTGAATGATCAAATACACAACCCTGATGAAAGGAAATGGATGAGAACTTCTAATAACTGCAGCTTTGAAGATCAGATGCTTCTATCAACTCAGAAGTTGTTTTTCACAAGCTACAGACAGAAAAACTTTATATAATACAAGTTACTATCAGACTGCACTTTACGATTCCCTAAGATGGTAGGACAACAGAACTAGAATTCAACCAGGAAGAAAACATTGTACAAGAATTAACTCTTTAGCTTTTCACCAACTGTAAAAACAGCCTGGTATCAGCTTTGCCTTTTAAAGAAAAAAATAATAATTTTTTAAATAAACCTCAAAAGAAAATCACAACTAAGGATATGACTGAAGAAATCAGCATTTGAATACTAAAAAAAAAAAACAAACCTAAAGAAAGGAACATTTAGAGAATTTAGAATGTTTTAAAAATAAACTGCGCTCTTTAGAAAAAGAGGCAAATTTTGTTACACTTTGAAATTTAAAAACATAAGATCACTTGTACAAAGCCCAGCACAAAATACTCCCATCTGCCTACTGCCCCCTGCTTATTCCTCTGCCATCAGTTCCAGTTGTAGCTTCATTCTAACATACTGAAATAAAAATACTGATTCTTTTTCTTTTTTTCTTTTTTTTAATCAAATCTCTTGATCATCTCCTCATGTTGGAGTTCTCATTTAGAGTATTCTGTATGTTTTGATTAGAAAGCTTGTTCAAATCATTACATTGACAAAATACGAATTACCTCAAAAAGTTTCAGAGGAAAAGTAGTTAAGAGTAAGGAGTAGAGGAATGTCTAGAATGTCAGCACATCAAGTAAGACCAGGAACAAACTCCACTTCAGTATCAGAAAAATTACTACAAAAACTTAGGAAGCAAAACTGTTGACAACCTGAAATTTATCTGCATTAAATAGATGATTTAAGCGTTAAGATACAAAACTGAACAAGTTTAAGAAAGTATTTACATTAATCGAGTACATTGTTTTACAGCAACTCAATACTTAGCAAATTGAAACTGGAGTTTGAAATCAGTACCCACATAAAAAGAAAATGTCTCAAGGATACAGAATATATACTTAAAGACAAATGGTAATATCAAGAAGATAACAATGCTGGCATACATTTGAAAAAAAGAAGCAAAAAGAGGTGAAATTTTCAGTGATGCTCATACTAACAAGTAACTGGCTTAACCAGCTCAGTTTTCTGTATAAGGCAAAGAGCCAAAAAGTGAACAGAAAAGAGTCTGTTCATTTACTTATGATATAAAATTTTGGGATGATATTTGGAGATATTAGAAGATAGTAATTTATTTGATATTCTGTGTAACTGCAGTAATAGTCAGAAATGCAGAGACATTACCTAGAAAAAGCTTTACATCTGCACCATAGAAACAAAGCTTATGTTTTGCACATATATACCCAGGATAAAAACAGAATTTTGGAAAGGAAAGAGCTGTTCTAGTATTTAAACCTGAAAAAAGTCAAATATTTCCCAAATACCTGTAACTACCTTAATACTTTCAAAAGTTGTCAATCGTTGAACACATGAAGAACGTTTTAAGGGAAAATGTTCTTTAATATGTTAATAATTTCCCTATTATCAATATATTAAACACCGTATCACCACACAAATAGAATTAACCATTTGAGTGTGAAGAGCTATTTTTATACCCATACATACAAACACCAACTGTCTTTCGAAAATGCCAACCTCTCACCTAAGAACACTCACGTTTGGGAGCTGAATGTAATGCAATAATAGAAAGAGAAAGAAAGCAACAGGCCCAATTCACTCACAAAACAAAAATATAAATATCAAGAACTAAAAGTATTTTAAGCCTAGATATCTGCCAGGAGGGAATGACTCCCTTAGCTTCTATTCTGACAGTAATCAATCTCTCAGTATCCCATTTCCTGTGTTTTGACTAAGTAGTTTTGATTGCAAGAGTAGCAAAGTTCTTAAGGAGTGCTTGGGTCAGTATATAAGGAAGTTTACCTACTCACTCAGACTACTCATGTCTTTCACATTAGATGGCTGTCTACATTTTTTGCTGAATCACAGCCATTAACAATACTTCTTTCTTCTGATAAATAGGAAATTACTCCCAAAAAGCATTTTTCTTTTAATATCTAAAAATTTCATTTTGCTTCTGAAATTTTTTATATTTTAAGTTACATGAAAACATAATTAAACAGGTGTAATTAGTAATATATTTATATTATAATTTATATTTATATTTTATAATTATTAAATATATAGTCATACTTTAATATAATAATATCAAACATTGGTATTAATACACTTTAATTTTATGATTATATAAATTAAATAAACATGGTGTTGCATACAGCTATTAACTAGTGGAATTAATGCTAATTATAGCTTTTGGTTCATAAATATATCAAAAAGCCAAAGAAATTAAAAAAAAACAAAAACAAAACCACACACCACACAAAAACCCCAACACAAAAAAAAAACACCCAAACAACACAGAGACAAGGGTACAGATCTTGCTCTAATAAATAAGAAGAAAAACCCAAACGTTTTTTACTGGGAGAGGACACTTAGAAATGCTGCTGTGTGCACAATCAGAACACTTACCATGTCAATTTTTTTGTCTGAATCTTAAGGGGTTTTCTGTGTATTTACCTTGTCTTTGATTTTGTCAGCTCTGGTGTCCAAAAGCTGAACTTTGCTTTGCTCCTGGTTGTATTTGCGGCCTCCTGCTCCTGAGGTTATAGCTTTCACTTGTCCTGCAGATGTTGCAATGCTAGTGGAGAGTACAGATGTGCTGATACCAGATACTGCAGTGGTACTGTTCCCATTCAGTGATCCATTTATACCTTCAGATGACAGATTTACAAAGTGACACTTAAAAAAATCTATAGTAGCACATACTTTTCTTTGAGATATTCCAGTCACATTAACCTAGCTTCCATAAACACGTAACAAGATACTAGACTACTTACAAGTTACTCCCAACGTATACTAAAAATTTGCCATCCAAGAGTCACTTTGATTTGCTCATAGAGTTAGTTTAATTAAAACATGCAGAGCACCCATGATTTAAAGAACGAACACATTTAACACTCTAAGGAGGGGAAAAAAGGAAAAAAAAAATATCTGAAATTGTCCATTTTTAAGCCCAAACTATGCTTTAATCTAGTCAGGGGCAGAAAAACATGATTTTGAAGAAAGGTAACACAAAAATATACATTCCTGTAATTATCTCACAGAATAATTCATTTACAATTTTGAAGTATCAATCAGCTTCAAAGAAAACCACATGAAGCCCAAAGTATTTTATGAGTTTTGCAATGAGTAAAAGGGGGGGGGGGGGGTGGGGGGGTGGGGGGGTGGAAGTTGTGGGAATGCTATTTGAAATCTGTCAAGACAACTGTTGTTCTCTAAGAAAATACCCCTAACCGCACAAATGTGCTACTATGCAATCCCAGGACTATTGTCAGATTGATTCTGAAACACACATCAGGTCCTAAAACCTACCAAAACTATTTAAAAAAAAATAAAAAAAGCTTTGTTTGTACATCATAGAACCACAGAACAGAATACCTTGAGTTGAAAGGGATCCACAAGGACCAAGTCCAACTCCTGACTCCACACAGAACAACTTAAAAGTTAAACCATAGATCCAAGAGCACTGACTGTCCAAATGCTTCTTGAACACAGACAGGCTTGGGGCCATAACGACTTCCCTGGCAAGCTTGCTCACCCTGGCGAACAACGTTTTCTTAACATCCAATGTGAACTTCCCCTGATGCAGCTTCAAGCCACCCCCTCACATCCTGTTACTGGACACCAGAGAAGAGACCAGCACCTCCCTCTCTGCTCCCATCGTGAGGAAGCCATAGACAACGATGAGGTCACCCCTCAGCCCCCTCTCTAAACTGAACAAACCTAGTATCAAACAAACGTATCCTGCATCTTCAAAAGGCGTGTAATACTACTACATAAAATAACGGTTTGCAACGCAAGAAAATGTTCTAATGTTATTGGGCTATTTTCATTGAGATCCTGTAGCCACAGCCATCCCTCCTTCCATGCCCCCCCAACAAACAACTACCTGACACCTACTTCTTATATGCAGAGGAACAGTATTCACTACAGAAGTACAAGGCCTCCTACACCAAACCACAAATTTTAAAAGAAAACTTCTCCTTTCTACTCAGTCCCAGACAAACTATCTAAGGAAGAAGAGGCAGAGGGGAAATATTAGCAGAAAGAGTATTTCATTATTGAAAGCCCATAATTGGATGTCTCATGCTTAGCTAACAGAATCAATTTTTATAGAACTGTTTAGGAACGGGAAGAACAACGAGAGGTAAAGCTCAAATTCCACATCTTTCTGCAGGCGCAGAAGTTCAAAATGATTATTCCCTCTCTGACTTCAGCCATTACCTTTTTCTGTACTGCTCCGACTACTTTTTCCTGTAGCTCTTGAGTGGAATGAAGCAGAATCGTGATTCTGTGCAGGAGGTGCAAACAATGGTGGAATTCCCAAAAGTGGGGGGAAAAAAGCTGCCCCGGGACGAGAGTGTGTGTCCGCCGTTCGCCACCATTCTACACCGCAAAGGAAATAAAAGCAAACTTCAGTTGTTCTAATAATACATTTAAATATTTCTGTAAGCATGTTGCTGTGCATAATCTAGAGCAGATTTACTCAATCTGGGAGTAAGAAGAAAGCACAACACTTGGGAAATTCTTAAATTACATCGATTTCCTGCAGCAATTCTAGTCTGAAGTCATTAAAGCCATTCTGGTAAAGATTTCAATGCAGTTTTATTTAAACACATTCTGAAAATAAATACTTAATAGAAAGCTATGTGACAGTGATCACCCCAAAACGAAACTGGTAGTCTTATAAACAGGATCAATATCCGCAGGTCACTCTTGAACATTCATTATTACCCCAGCAGTCTTCCTATATCAGAACTATAAAAAAGCGCAACGGCTTTAAGTCACCTCTGCAATCTCAGTCTTGGAATACTGCAAGGCCTCTACCACAAAAACACAACCGAAGCAGTTCCCCATGAGATGACCTATTTAATATAGGAATCTCTAGCTACTCCATAGTAACTCTATACCCACTCTATGAGGCTTCTACCCTGGAGTTTGACACCGGATCAGAAAAAAGCAGTCTATTTTTTTTTTGTAACATCCCTATTAGAATGTTTGTTTCACAACCAGAAACAGGGCTACTCTGTGCTGCTTGTTACATAAATTCAAGCAGTTGGGCAAGGAATAAAGATTTCTTATTTTAAGAAACAATCTAATACTTTTTAGGGGGGTTGTTGCTGTTTTGAACTTTCATCTTAAATGGTTATTGATTTTTGTTTTCCAGGAAAATTAACTCACATGAGTTGCTACAGTCCCTACAACTTTCAATTTTTAAAGTTCTTTAGCAGCAACTATTCAGAACATTTATGCAACCCTTATGTAATCCTTTTCTGCAGATTCTTGAAACTCTGCAAGACCAAATTGATTATACATTTTTTTCATAAGGCACTGCTAAGCCTGAGCAGCCATGTAAGAGGCAAATATCCAGTGCACTGCTCTTGTCATACATTCCTGTGCTTAAGCAGGAACCCAGAAACAGTGTGTAGCTTGGCATAGAGGAATTCCGTAAAAGTGTCAGGGTCTTCTTTCATGATAGCTGTTGCAGTAGCTACAACATCATTTTGTAACACACCTACTAGTCAACAATTGGGGGGGGGGGAACACACACCAAAAAAAACCTCCAAAACACCGCCACAAACGGTAATTAAAGAATAACCTTTCAAATCCCTCTGAAGGGAAAGAAACTTTTTAAAGAAGATCCTATGTTAGAAATTATATATGTGAAAGAAAATGTGTGTTTGAAAAAAAAAAAAAAAGCAGTAATATTTTGTCAGGAAAGAAAAACCTATTCCAAACTTCTCTTAAAGCTAACCCTCCACACCCATCACAAATCAAAACAGAAATGGTATCACATTACAAGATGCAGACAAATCAGAAACATAACACACAAATGCCATTGTGACAAGGGCTAGAAACATAGCTTTGGTCTACATAAAACCTAAATCTAACAAGCAAGTTCATATAAAATAATTCAAGTCATGGAACAGATGATTATCTCCTGGCCAGGTCCTATACTGGCCATACAACTCTGTGAAGGTGTTTAAAGGGTAGCAATGGTTAAGTGTTTTGGTACAGTTGACTCATACAAAAAAGTTGTTAAAACACAGTGCTTTTTTATGCTTAAAATATCAAATTTGTGAGTACACTTTCCAGTCTTGCAGTGAAAACTTGATTATGTAACACTAAGCACTAGAAATACACTGGAAGGCACAATCTACACAAGTAACAGGATGGACTAGGTGGTAAGCAAGTCTCTTCTGACTTCTGTGACTGCTTTTCCTCTCCTTCAAAATTATTTCTTTAGGGCTTACGTGCAATTATGGGGTTTTTTTGAACCCTAAAACATAGATTAAGTTGTGGCGTACATCCAGGACACAAACAGTTTTGCCTAATACCCCTGTGAACAGCTGAGAAAGAGCAAAATCTGTGGTTTGGCCCACTGGCATGCTTCATTTCTTAAAATAAAAATATCAAGTTTTGTATATTACAAGGACAAGAACTCTGCCTTAAGTATAGAGCTTCTGCTGTTTTACACACATGCATTACCAGTGCGATTAAAAGAATTAAACCATAGAGCTGAGCAGGATTTAGTCTAATGCATTTTAAGACAGCTATTTCATATTGCTATAAAACACATCCAGAAGGTAAAGAAAGTAAGAAATCGCTACATAAGTATAAGGATGTTACATGCGGTAATTAAGACTCTTAATGAATACATAAATGAAGTTTGAACAATACTAATAAACAAATTTGAACCTGCCAGCATCACCAGACACTGCAATCATAAGAACATACATTACAGTGATTTAAAAATGTTATAAATGAAAGATTCTCATTGCTAAAAAGACACAAAATATGGCTAGAACACCAGCAATGGAAACAGAAGACAGAACACTCTAGAGCAACAATTCCAAAACTTTCATCATGGTATGAAAAGCAGGCTGTAATCGATCTGCAAAAACTTCCCACTATTCTATTATCTTAAATTTGGAATTTGAGCATGGTGATACATAGTAGTTTTGTATGTATTCTGAGTGGTCCCACAAAGTTACAGAATCATTGCCTTGGAATATACTAACCCAAGAAATGTAAAAACAATGGTCACTGGGCAATATATATAAAATAGTACACGTGCAGACAAATTGCTACTGAATTAAGGACAAAGGTGCTGTTCAAAGGCTTAAGCAAGATTATAACAACTACATACAGCTAGACTGCCTAAGATAACTTCCAAGTTATTTACTATATTATCAAGCCCTATGGAAAATACTGCCCTTCAATGAGACAGCAAAACCAAAATTTTAAGATTTGTCTAAGGTCAGATGCAGAGTTCTTTCATTCCTACTTGTCCTAGTTTCAGCCACGACACTACTTCAGCAAAAATAAAGTTTTCTCAATAAAGAGAGTTACTCTTACAAAATGAACAAAGTCAACGGAAGATATGAACAACTACCATCCCTTATAGCAAAGCTTAAAACAAGTACTGGTTAACTCTGCTGCGCTAACACGCATTAGATGACTGTTACAACTGAAAGAATCATTTCGTAAAATAAAAAAAATTAACTGAATGAGAACATTACAAATTAATCAGTATTCACTGCTTTTTGAAATTTTACCCCTCCTTACTTCACCTCTACATGCATTTCTTTCAGATGCTTTTGCTTTGTGTAGGTATATATATAGTATCTCATTATCCTCCCAGTAACAAAAGTTCTGCTTTTACTCCTCTGGCATTAATAACTAAACCAAAATTCTGTCATTTGTATCAAACAAAATTTTAAAAATACTAAAAGATCTCTTTGCAATATTTGCTGCAGGTTTTTACCAGTACCTAAAACTGTACTGGTGGTAGAATCCCACAAACATAAATTCTACCAGGGGCAGGGGTGGGGACGGACACACAGGGCCTGGCCAGCCAAGAAAAGGGGAGGTCTCTTCAAGATACTCACTTCCTGGCAGGAATAGCTTTTCTTCAACCTACAGAAAAAGTGAATTAAGAAGAATCCTGACTTACTGCATACTTTGGAGAATGCATTACAGTATTTAATCTGCTTTAGAAAGCTTTGCTCTCAGATATAAGATTTACAGAGACTGGAAAGCTGAAAAACACTGGCTGAGTAGCTGACACCTTACGGTGGAAGTCAGATACATCGGTGGAAGTCAAATGCATCATTTCATCTGTATTCATCTCTCTTGTGCAATATGTTGATATTTTAAAGGATGGGAGACTACTGATTTTACAACATGCCACCAAAAAAAACCCAAAACCCTTTACTTATGAATAAAATCAAGAGAGAAAC
Source organism: Buteo buteo (assembly GCF_964188355.1). Lineage (NCBI taxonomy): Eukaryota > Metazoa > Chordata > Aves > Accipitriformes > Accipitridae > Buteo > Buteo buteo. Next base: position 54,520,633 of record NC_134175.1, read on the forward strand.
AAGATCATCCTGACCAATCCTATTACAGACAAATTATATGTCTCTATAGTACCAAGTACTGAGGGGAAAAGGAGAAAGAAAGAAAAGAAAAAAAAAATCATCGAGCTCGCAAGAAGAAGTCAAATTAAATTTCCTTTTCCAAGTTTGGACAGAAATTTCACTGTTAAAGTCTAAAAGACAAAAAGCACATTTATAAAGGAAAACAAGTCCACCTTATTACTGGCTGAGTACTTTCAAGAATTGTGGTTATGGAATCAACACACCATGTAATGAAGAGGGATGTTACCTTGTGATGGAAAGAATAAAAGAGATCAAGCACTCCTTTGTTTCTTAGAAGACTACTACGAAAACACTGTTCCTGAGAAACTCAGCCAATATATTTATTTCTTCTCATCAAAATCATCCTGGATTTAAATCAAGCCTATAGTCTGAAGTAGTTTACAAGTTTACAAAGTCTGCCTAGTTCGAGGACAGTTAACACTCTTCTTCAGTTTAATATTCCTCGCAACAACGTTTACCTGGAAAAGGTGCTAGCTGAGGATGTGCCGCTAAGTCTGTGGGTGTACCAAGTGTTCCCAAGCCACCAAACTCTGAATACCCTGCGCTGCCTGCACGCGGACCAAAGACTGGGTAGCTGACCACTGGGAAGGCACTCAACACAGTGGGTAGGTTACACAGCTGATCCCCAGCTGTTCTGAATGTATGCCCTGAGGGGAAAAACCAACACTTGAAATTGCACTATCCAAACAGAAGTAGTGAAGTCCAACCTCAAGCTTAAAAAAAATTTAATAAAAAGTTTTTACATTATAAAAGCTATCGTTAAGTTTTACATATAGAATCTTCTTCCAGTATTGGCATTGTATTTCTGCGACACAGAAAATATCTGAAAACATGAGCAACTCTAACAGAAGGTTTGTAAGCAAAAATGTAAAAAGGTCTTATATTTGCCATGGCAATTTCTGCTAGCAGTGGAAAAGAGTCTGTTCCTTTAACATACTGGGATCAGAAACAGAGGAACATGCTTTTATAAGCAAGACTGTTAGATGTATCTCTCCTTAACACACACGAAATATCCCATTTCAGAGATCAACAGGGGCCTACAAAACACACAATGCACAAACTTAATAACAAAATGCACAAAATAACAAGGACTATCTTGGACACGTTTTGTAAATTTTAAAATAGAACTCAAAAACTCCAATAATTTCAGTCATTTTTGAGATCTAAAATGAAACATCTATAAGCTAGTTTTAAAAAACAATTTAAAGAAAATTCCATTGATCGTGATCAAATTATCCATTCGTAGGCATTTCTACATTCAGTCCTCACTGGTATCAAAAGTACAAAATAGTTTCTAGGGAAGCCATTAGCTTTGCCTTGGAGAAGTAGTGAAACTGCTATTATATTGCTTAAATATTGTATTTCATCTTTTTAGCTATGGTCCTAGATGAATTAAACATGGCTCAATTCCTGAAGATGATAAAAAAAAAATCCATTTTAAATGCCAGATATACATTAGTCCTAAATCTTTTTCCACAGCAGTTAGTTCTAATCTCGTGCTACATTTTCAAAGCCCACAACTTCATTTAAAACTCCTAGAATACTAATTTCCAGTCCCATGATCAAACAACAGGAAGTGTTACAGTGCTTTGTCTGTCTTCTGTCAACAGTCACATCAAGTGACTTCACCAGTCAAGTTTGGATATGTTACAGCTGTTTGTAGCCTACATCTTGGTAAGATTCTTCTCCTTTTCTTGACTGTCTTAGAGCTTTGCCTTAAAGCCTTTCCCCCGCCCCCTTCAAAAAACTGCTTTACAATAGGATATCTTTCACATAGCTGGACTTCAACAACAGCATCCAAAAAGCAAAGGCACTATTATGAAAGACATTTTTTAAATTACTCTTATGATTCCTCTTCTTTTTTTTCTTTTTAAATTATCAGGGTTACCTAATCCAAAAAAACAACAGTCTACAGAAAAGGTCTTCAATCTGTGGCTTTAACAATGAGAAGAAAGAAAAAACAGTCTGGTGTCTCCAAACCTAGCAGTCTGTGGTAGGCATTTCCCTTAGAAAAGATTCAGGGGTACACAAATCTAAAATAATGTAAACCTGTGGAATGAGACACTGAGAAACTTCTTATAACACTCTACATTAAGACCTCTCAGTACTGGTCTGAGTTTTAGTGTTTTGGTTCTTTTTTTTTTTTACTCAGTAGATTTATTTTAAGTGGAACAGATTGCCCTGACACAGTGTGCAGTCCCAGTCCTTGGAGGTTTCCAAAACCAGACCAGGTAACAGCCTGGGCAACATGGTCTGACCTGTAAATGGCTTCTGCTCTTCAGACTAGAGGCCTCCTGAAGTCCCATCCAACGTGAGCTTTCCTATGATCCTACAAATTTACAAGCACTTCTCAGTGTAAACTCAACATGATATCCCAATGATATTTTTATTTTGCAGCCATATTTTAGAAATACACATTACTCTCACATGTGTAAGAACAAATTATTTGCAACTAGTTGTATTTAGCAGCTTACACTTCATATGAAAATTTACACACAGTTATGACAGACAAATATACCTAAAAATATAGAAAATATTTAGTAGTAAACAAAAACATTTATTTTAACTAGGTATTTTTGCTTCCAATTTACATTTTTAATTTACAGAAGTCTTGCCAGTGTTCTGTACCACTCTAGTACCTTATAATTTACATAGAATTTTTTTCTTTAAATTTGTTACTGTTGACAGGTATAAGCATAAAGGCCATTTTAAGCTTCCTTCTTGTAATTTATTAGTGTCCAGAACAATATTCTGACCTGACTTTTGACATTAGAACAGCTATACCACAATTATGCATTTCTCATCATGACTACATACGGTGGACATACTGCAAACTCTCATAACCATCATGTATCTAACTGTCATGGTTTCTAGCCAAATCAGTCCATAACTGTAAGTTGACTTAAGGATAGAACCAGCCACACTCTATCATAATCTTTGAAAGGTCATGCAGATTAGGGGAGGTCTCCAACAACTGGAGAAAGGCCAATGTTGCATCCATCTTCAAAAAAGACCAAAAGGACAATCAAAAGAACTACAAAATGGTCAGACTTATGCTAGTCCCCTGGAAAATAATGCAGCAAACCCTCTATATGAACCATGTAGGAACACATTCCTGGGCACATGCAGAATGCCTTCTGTGATAAAATTACTGGGTTTACGGACAAGAGGAGAACAGTTCTTGTCATTAACCACTAATTAAGCATGGCATTCGATGCTGTCTCCCACAAATATTCCTTAATCCAAATTAAGACATTATGGTCTGGATGGGGTGACAACTAGATGGGTAAGAAAACAGTGGGATGCTCACAGGATAATGGTTAATGGGCCCTACTCTACTTGGATGCCTGTGACAAGTGGAGTACTGCAGGGTTTTATCCTGGGATCTGTTTTGTTTAACATCTTTATCAATGACCCAGAGTAGGAAATGAAGTGCTTTCTCACAAAGTTTGTGGAAGACATCAAACTGGGGCAACCACAGTCAACCCTCTTGAAGAAAAGGCTGGTATCCAGGGGGTCCTAGACAGGCTGGAGGAATGGATTGGCAGGAACTTTATGAAACTCAACAAGAACAAAAGCAAAGTCCTGCACATGGGAAGGAATGACCCCTTGGAACAATACAGGCTGGAGACTGACTGGCTCAGGAGCAGCTCTGCAGAAAAGACTCTAGGGGTTTCAGCAGACACCAAGCCATATATTAGCCAGCAGTGTGCCTTGGCAGCAAAGGTCAGCAGCAGGCTGGACTATATGAGCAGAAGGACAACCAGTAGAGCAGGGGAAGTAAATATCCCTCTTAACTCATCTACATCTACAGATATGCAGAGACCCAAGGTAGTTTTGAATAAACAAGTAGCAACTGCCAGAAGCGCTCTAGCTGTGGAGGATGAAGCTCCAGAAGGCTAATTTACTGTACTTTTCAGCAGATTAACCTATGGAATCACCAGCACAGTGATATTGCTTGTTACAGCCTAGCCGGCTTGACCTTCTCTTTGATGTACTTTACTGAACTACAAAGACTTACTCTACACATGTTGGAGGGAATCACATTCACGTATGTAAAAAGTCTCTCACTGCAAGGAGTGTCTCACCTGAACAATTTGCCCCTTTGCCCTAGCAGAAAAATAGCATCATTTGAGTTTTTAGTAAACACATTTCTTGAAGAGAGGCAGACAATAACACCCCTCTACTCACTAGGTGCTATTTGTTGGAGGTGGGAAGTGGAGAGAATTATCTTGCTGCTAGGTGACAAATGACAGTAGAGGTGGCCTACAGCGAGTATGTTCCACGATTTGTCTTCTACAGGGTGGCCGTAACACGTTTGTTGAACAGATTATTTCAGTAAATTTTACTCTGTTCTTCAGATCTCCTGCCAGAAGCACTGAAATTCTTACGTGCAGCAATGAAAATGCCAACCAGTCCAGTCACAGTGCTTATTTAAAAATTTCCAGAGCAGGTACTGATCCAATTCAACACTCTCTAGCAACTGTTTTTTACTGCAGCGTCTCATGATGAAACAAATGCATTACAGAAAGCCTGTTCCACCTTCAAGCACTGTCTTCAGTGACACCACTGTGATAAAACTTAGACATTTCAGAATGTAAACAATGAGTACATCGCATCATTATCAGAAAAATCAGATGGGGGTGATTAAAAGTTGATTAGTTTTTTCTTATTAGCCATTATCACATTGCCAGGTTTTCACCTTAAAAATTAATAAACCAAAATTTTATGGCTTCAGCCCTCTGCAAAACCAGAATGAATGAATTAACAGAAGATGCAAGATATTCTTCACCTCTCTGAGAAAATCAGAACAAGTGACACATATTGAGCAACTCTATCTGTAGAAATGAACTGGAAAAAAGGTGATGCAAACCAGCAAAAGAACCACTAGAAATCCTAGAGGAAAGCCTAATCAAGCAACAGTTAAGCTCTATTGTGCCACCTTCATAGTTCTTGTTGGAGGAATGTCCATTGTTAAAAAAAAAACCAAAAAAAACAGGGAATTAGCTGCACAAAACTGCAAGATGATTGCAAGTTTGCACTTTATGAATGCAATGTTAACATCTTTCATCATTTAATTTTTATGTACACTGCAGTATTATTTCAAATTCTTTAGTTTGCTTTCACAATAAACCTGCTCTGAACAAGTTAACTGAAAAGCTCTAGAAACAACAAATGCTTTAGAACAAAAGTTTCTTCCCTTTCTTCTGGTCTCATCTGTTGATAGAAAAGCACCATTCAAACATTCCACAGCTGTTACCTTCATATTTACAGCTTCCACTATGGTGAGACCATTCATTGTATCATCCATCACTCAGAATAACTAGGAAAAGGCAGGTTTGGCAATAGTTTATTTCATCTGAAGTCTAGTATCATCACTATGGAATACAAGACTTCTACAGAGGGCTTCTCTTTTTGCTGACTCTTGCACGGACCATTTAAAATGCATAATTTAAGTTAAAACATCCTTTGAGCCTGTCACCAACTTTCTCCATCACACAAAAAAAAAAGAGTAGATGACTTTATACTATAGTACACATTATTACGGCCTTTTAGAAAAATACATTGTGCGCTACCTAAGCCATTATCTAATGTATCCAGAAAAGAGAAGCCATCAATTTTTAAACATGCATTTGGAAACATGGCAGAAATGAAACATAAAGGAAAAATGGAAGCAAAATCTTGTAACAATAAACTGAACTGTAATGACATTTTTCTTCTGATTTGATGAAAACATTAACTGTATGTCTAGCAATTAATTCCAGTATTTCCTTAATTTTCCTATTTTAGTGTTTGCTCTTCAAGTTACTAACTTACTGTAGACACACTGCATAGCAAGATTTCATATTAAACTGCACTCTTTAACATTCTTGACTTACTTCAAATAGGTTAAATATTTTTGAGCACAGCTTTTGAAATTCTACTAACCACTACACAGATAAATGACTGAAAGCATTACTCCAAAGGGCAACATACATTTCAACAATGCTTGGTCTCTTAGTAACAAGGAATGATAACTGTGAATGCCTTTGTTAATATTAATGAACTTCACGGTGCAATATAAGGTTTTCAAAACAGCTAAAAAGGAATAAATACTTAAATAATGCCTTAAAATACAAAGCATCAATGCACCAACCAGCAGAAATACAAAAATAACATGATATTTCTAACAATGCTAAGGGCATTCCAACTTACACAGCAAATCTAGAGAACTGCTTAGGATGACAGAAATTACTCTCTATTTTCCTCCTTTCTGTGTTGTTCTTTAATCATTACAGTGCTAGCAAAGCTTGCCTTCTACATGCCTCCCAACACCAGTAAGTCTTCCAAACTCCTTGTATGCATGATTCCAGACTATTTGTATGCGTGATTTCATGGTACTGGTGAATGTCCCTCAGCGTAAAAAAGCTGGAAAGCATGGAAAAGGCTGGATATGGTTTATATATACATAAGTAACAATCGTCCACTCTTATCGTTTGTTTAAAAAACAAAAACCCTCATCTAAATAGAGAAATGTCAAAAAATATCTGTTAATTTAAATGAAGAGCAAAGCACTGGCTATCTCATTAAAGTACTTCAAAAAACCCCCGAAAATTAGCATTCTGAATATGCTCCCACAGAAGCAAGTACACAGGTAACAAACATGAATGCAATTGCAAGGACTCCATCTTTAAATTTCCTTCATAAATCATAGGTTAAAAAAAGCTAGTCTTGGACTAATTTTCTTAAAAAAGGAAATTTTCAAAAGGGATTGACAAAACTGCACTCTACTAAGAAAGCTGATACATAATTTAGGCACAAACACTGCAGATGATTAACTCTGAGGAGTAAGAATACAAGGAACATACACAGAGCACTGATCTACTAAGCCATATTTTAAAAAGTATCAATCACATGGCAACTCTTAATGATGCTTGCTTTAATATAAGAACTACTAGGTGCTTGATCAGGCTTTAAATGAAATTACGTAGGTGCTCAAATACAATGGTTTCCTTTAACCTCTAACATCCAAAAAGCAATGCACTGAAATTGTTTTTCTTTCAATGTTGTTTCTACTAAGTCAGTTTCTTACAAATAAAGGTAAAACTCCATGTCCAAAAATTGTTCACTCATCTGTGTAGTCCTTATAGGCAAATATTAGAGGACACAGAATTTTGAAAAAAATAGGGGTTTGTGTATTTTTTTCCTACATCTGGCATATTATTCTCACAGTCTTGCCCCTAAAAAACAGAGTTTAGCCAAGTGCCTGGACCGCACTGCACTGTGCAGTCCAAACACTGAGAAAGAAATCAGCTTCTGGCCCATAAAGGTAATAACATGAAGTAGGAAGTCTAAATGAGGCTGGTATTATGTTTAAAGAATTATTGCTAATAATGAAATTAGAGACTTCAAGAATGCTTCTTAATGATACGTATGTAAAACACTAAAATTAAGATGTACTGACAATCTTAAAATTGATTTCCAAAAATTGAGAACTTGTGATGTAGACTGTATAACACTATGGGTACTCTGTTAGTATCACAACTGGCAATTGCACTCTACTGTTTTTCACATCCTTGTACTTAATCTAAGTATCCACATTGTTTTAACTGTTACCATCACATTCTCCCTCAACATTTGAAATTGTTGTACATTCCACAAACTGTAAATCACCACTTTATTTTTACATATCCATTTCAATTTTGCTGTTGTCACTTAGCATTCAGAATCCTTGAAATCTCCAGAAGTCAATAAATACCCACAAGCCTCAGATGAATATTTTGACAAAACCAAACACTATAAAAAACACTTACCACAAAAGACTTTTTTTTATACAGTTTTACATTTTAGGCACTAAATCTGATCTTTCTCAACATTTATTTCAGGAGTTACATGTCGCTTTTATATAAAGACTGAGACACATAAAAATAGCTGGTCTTAAAAAAAAAAAACCCAAAACAAACAACTTTGTTACTGTAGATCTGAAAATCAAGTGGAAAATTATAGACTTTTCCAATTAAAACAATCCTGTGACTTTATGCATTTACGTCCACAAGTTTAAAATTCTTCTGGGTCTCATTTAAGGAGAAATAGTGGACTCCAAAAAGACTGAAGATTTTTGCTTTGATAGAAGCAGCTTCTGGTTCAGAAAAAAGTTGCATTTGGTTTTTTTTGTTTGTTTGGGTTTTTAATTTTCCTTTTATAAAAAGTTAATGAACTTCCTTTTTTTTTTGAAAATTAAAGAACCCTTCAGGTCTGATAATATTGAAACTAAGACTCGATTGTTCAGCTTTGAACAGTTTCACACGCTGGTATTATTGCCCCTCATAAGGACAAAACACTGAATTGTGACATCATTTACTCATGTGAGAAAAGGCTGTTGATTTATATTCTTCCAAAGTTGCTAACAATCACATGAGGATGAATTTAAACTTCTTTCCAGAGTCAATTTTCTTTTCCAATGCACGTTCTTATTTTCAACAATGGGTGAATAATAAGAAAGCAAGTAAAGTTCTGTTTACTTGACTGGAATGCTTCAATTATTCAGGAACTAGTGCTGTATTAACCAATAAAACTAACAGTATGTGAAATACTCCATAATGGTTTCACACAGGTACTTTGTCTATTTGACCTGGGAATATGCCAAAATAATTTATCTGTAGTGTAATCTCCCTGGCAAAGCATAAAGACTCCCAGTCCTAACTCACCATGTATTGTGGGGACCTGACAGGGTATCCAGTCAAGTTTATTGCGAAGACTACTTAATAGACTATTGATTGCTACACAGATAATAAACAGATGAATTGGAATTTAAAAAAAGCCTCTCTAATCAAATGCATAGATTAAGATGCCTTTACCTTCTCTTAGTAAGAATAATTGTTCATTCTTAAATAATGATTTTATTAGATGCTAGAGAAATGCATTTTTAAATGGGAAGATAATTTAATTATCTGATTGAGATTGACAGACATTGTCACTTTTTTTTTTTTTCCTAAATATCACAGAAGTGAATAGCATCTCATTTAGGAACAGGCTAGGATACTAGTCTATCTTGACTACATAGGATCTTGTAAATTCAAGAACGTTTTGACTCAATGAAATTGCCATTCCAGCCATAGGTCATTCATGGGAAAACAGCCTTTGTCTGGTTCACACCATAAACATTTCTGTGAAGTTTCTCTAGGACAGTGTATACCTTTTCGGAGTGGATGCAACAGCAACCCTAGTGTACTGTGCCAGGTAGAGAAATGGACATACTCATAAATAAAACTGATGGGACAGTAGTGATAGTAAACTACATTCCAGCTTGTTTTTAGGAATACAAAGTGTCCTTGAGAAAATATATACGTTCTTAAAAATCAGATGCAGCCAGGCAAAGGATCTGACCATTAAATAAAAACTAAATGGAAACAACCCATGAATACTAGGAATTACTATCAGTCTTTTTCACTATTAGCTATCAGACAGAAATGAAACTTTTTTTTTTAAATAAAGGTTGACAATAAAATTTTTAAAACCTTGAAGAAAAGGACTATCTGGATTTTCTAATGAAGAAGAAACTGACAGTTCAGTATCTTTATTACATTATTCATCTGCTTTAGTCTTACTGTATCTTGATAGACCAAATATGTATCCTATATATACACACAATGTTACAAGCGATACAAAATCACATGCTGTAATATCTATAAAGCAAAGGCAGCAAGGAGAGGTAAATGAGTCGCATAAATCCTCAGTTTGGGACCGTACATTTATAGCCATATGTAAATGAACTCCTACTACATTCTGGGAACCACCACAGAGAACCATTTCAAATGGCATGGGCTAATGAACATAGACGCAAAAGTCTTTTGGAGTTGAATTTGTAGTGGGGTACTGAAAAATAAAACATGTTGTTATCTGTTCCAGATCAGTTTTAGTTAAGAACTTCTCTGGCTGGTTTTAGAGTAATTAAAATAAATAGCTAAGACATAATTCTAGGTACGCAGACATTCTGGTTTGTTTTTTTCATCCCAAGGAAGCCGCAAATGAACAAATACAGGCTGTAATAGGGCACTCAGAATCTACTGGTTCTATAGTATTAGAGCATAAGAGTTTTTCAGTTTGGAGAATACACACTTGCTCACTCTTCTGCAAGAACCAAGTTTGTCCTGAGAGTAGCAGATTACCATGACTTTAAGCTGAAAAAGTTCCTATTTACCGTATATCTTATAGGAATCAGTAGTACTCAGGCTAACAAAAAGAATGTATATGATCTGTTCTCCAAAGTGAAGAAAGAAACAGCAGGGAAGAGGTATCTACCATTTCTTGTTCTGTTGATGACAAATACATCATCCAGTTGAAATACGAGTTTCATCCACAAAAATGAGATTCCTGCATGAAGAAATCTTCCTTACAAGTTTCTGATTCAAGCCAAGATGTTTCACGCTAGTCAGGACTATCTAAGACTATGATACTTTGAAATTCACCTTTTCAATCTCAAGTTCCATTAGAAGAAATGAAGAAACTATTCCTCTAGATATAAAAATATAGTAGGGGTTGGGCTTGAATGCTGAGAACATGATGTATAGTCAAGAAGTTATTAGATCTTTATCTGAAAGTGGCACAGGCAGCTTTGCAAACTGAAAGTTTCTTTTACATTTGAAAGAGGCAATTTTAAATTAATTTCATTTCTTCAATAAACAAGTACTATGTAAAATGTATTGACACGATACGACTGTTGTTTAGGAGAAAAAAAAAAAAAAAACCCAAACATTTTTCTTTGATGCATCTGCACAACCTTATTCAATTTGACTTGTAATAATAATTACCCATGTTGACAAACACTGAAATCACATTGCAATATATAATTGAGTCATTTTTACCGCATGTGTTGATTGTGGAACTCAGTGATGCAGCTCCAGTAGAAAGGCCACCTTTCGATACTGCTGAAGCTACAGACAGTGTAGAAGACGCTGGAGTCGAAGCAGCTGCAGTAGAGGAGACCGATGGTGACGTTAACCGCTCTCCAGACTCCATATCTGTAAGATAGAGGCCTTCACATGAGAGGTACATCACATGAAGAGCACTCATGTCATCAGGGGAATTCAGCACAACTGCAGCAGTAAGGGAATTAGGCAGTGCCATTGAAAGCTATGTCACATATCAACTTGAACGCCAACAGCCTCACCTGGGACCACCACCCACACCCTCTACTCAGGAGGTCCATTTCAGCTCAGGCTGGCACCTCCATCCCTTGCCCAAGTCAGGTCACCGCTCTCCAGCCTGGTCTGTGCCCACGTCTCCGGGTGAGATCCCACGTCTCATGCTACAGCTTCCCTCCAGGCCTGCATCAGCTCCTATCTTCTGCTACTCCTGATCAGACTATCCGATGGACCCTGTGCCTAACAGATTCCTTTGTTTTGTCTGGACCCTGTCTGGACCAGCACAGTGTTCAGACCCTGAGGGACTATGCCAGGGTCAGGAAAAGCATTGCCGGAGTCATCCTCACCTGCCAGCTTGTCCCTCCTTGCAGAGCAGCCCTGCTCTTGCTGCTCCCAGACAGACCCCAGCTTTAAAGGACTTGTAATACATGCTAAGAAATCCACATTTAGTCTCTTAATTTAGGGGAAGACACAGCAATTACGGTGAGATAGTATGAATATAAGAACTCCTGTAAGTTGCTAGCTTTTTTTTTCCCTGGTGAGCTTTTCATATAAAATAAGGCATTTTTATTTGTGCCATGAATTGCCTACATCCAAAGTTACCAGACTGACTTCACTGAACAAGCATGTGTATTTTAAGAAAAACAGACAGTAATATTATTATTAAAAAATATGACTTGTTGAGAAATAGTTTTCTCAAATACTTTAAAATTACAGCCAAGCAAATGATGCCTAAGCATAGTGGTAGCAGAGTCAGAAGACTATCTGACTCCATCTGCCAGAACTGCAGTTGACGGCAAGTCAGGATCAGAGTATAAATAAGGTGGAGAAGAAATCATTTCAGAGTCCCTTTATTATTACAAAAGCAAGAAGACTAAGCACAGTTAACTCCTAACAGGGAGCTCCTCAGAAACCGGTTCCTGTCCTGGACTCTCCTTCAGCTAGAGAGGCAACACCCTTTCTCAGGCCTATCACTGGAAACCGGAGGAGGCCAAGTACTAAGAGTAAGTCAAACAATTGCTGTAAAATCTCACTCCCTGTCTTTGTAAAACAGAATGCCAAGTACACAGGAGCCACACACTCTTCCAAATTCCATTTTAATCGATTTACAAAACTGATGTGTTAAATAGCACTTCTGATCCAAAGTTATGTTGAATAGTGACTTCCCAAATATTCATTTGGAAAGCCAGCATAAAGGCTGTTATCTGCTTCTCCGGAAAGATGCAGTATCCTTGTGTATTGGTTTTGTGTAGCAAGGTTTTGGTAGCGGGGGGGTTTACAGGGGTGGCTTCTGTAAGAAGCTGCTGGAAGCTTCCCCTGTGTTTGAGAGAGCCCATACCAGCCGGCTCTAAGACGGACCCGCCGCTGGCCAAGGCCGAGCCAATCAGTGATAGTGGTAACGCCTCTGTGATAACATTTTTAAGAAGGAAAAAAAGTTGGGGCAGAGGGAAACAGCCGCCGGAGAGAGGAGTGAGAACATGTAAGAGAAACAACCCTGCGGACACCAAGGTCAGTGAAGAAGGAGGGGGAGGAGATGCTCCAGGCGCCGGAGCGGAGATTCCCCTGCAGCCCATGGTGAAGACCCTGGTGAGGCAGGCTGTCCCCCTGCAGTCCAGGGAGGTCCACGGTGGAGCAGATATCCACCTGCAGCCCAGGGAGGACCCCACGCTGGAGCAGGTGGGTGCCCGAAGGAGGCTGCGACCCCGTGGGAACCCCACGCTGGAGCAGGCTCCTGGCAGGACCTGCGGATCTGTGGAGAGAGGAGCCCACGGAGCAGGTTTTCTGGCAGGACTTGTGACCCCGTGGGGGACCCACGCTGGAACAGTGTGCTCCTGAAGGACTGCACGCCGTGGAAATGACCCATGCTGGAGCAGTTCATGAAGAACTGCAGCCCGTGGAAAGGACCCACGTTGGAGAAGTTCATGGAGGACTGTCTCCCGTGGGTGGGACCCCACGCTGGAGCAGGGGAAGAGTGTGATGAGCCCTCACCCTGAGGAGGATGAAGCGGCAGAAAATAACATGTGATGACCATAAAGCCCATCCCCATCCCCCTGTGCCACTGGGGGGGTTTGGTAGAGAAATCCGGGAGTGAAGTTGTGCCCGGGAAGAAGGGAGGGGTGGAGGGAAGGTGTTCTGAGATTTGGTTTTATTTCTCATTACCTTACTCTGGTTGATTTGTAATAAATTGAGTTAATTTTCCCCAAACTGAGTCTGTTTTGCCCATGACGGTAATTGGTGAATGATCTCTCCTGTCCTTTTCTCGACCCACAAGCCCTTTGTTACATTTTCTCTCCCCTGTCCAGCTGAGGATGGGGGAGTGATAGAACGGCTTTGGTGGGCACCTGGCATCCAGCCAGGGTTAACCCATCACACCTTGGTTCCTCTCGGTCAGTAAAAATGAATTTTAAAAAGCCAAAGGAAATACAAAGCAGAAGTCACAGAGAAACACACAAAATATCTGCAAGATACACATTTTACCTAAACCATTAATTCCTCATTACTAATAATTTTTATACATGGCAATTTCTGTGTATCGAATAAAGTCTCTAGACTTTGCTAGCTAGTAGAAAAAAAAGATACTCCTTTCCTGAAGTGAAAATTCTGCTAGCAAGGGTACTATAGTATGTCATACAGAACTGACTACCCTTTACACAAACCGCAAACAACCACTCTGCAGAGAACAGCACCAAAAGACTTCATTGCTTTTATTCTTTACAGCCCAATTTATCACACATAATTTTCATGCATGCAGAATAAAATGGGGGTTTTTTCTGCAAATACGGAAGAATCAACTACTTGCACTGATATGGTGCAAAAAATTATCTACTACTATACTGAGTGAGGGCTGTGAAGTTTTCCTTCAGAACAATAGTAGAAATCACAAAAACTATTTCCTTCACAGAACTTATCAAGGCAGAATATTATTAAATATTTTAAATTTTTAATTCACGAACTCCTAAATACATACTTTTCTCCAATTAAGCATTTTCTATCCACAGTTAAAGAATACCTCATTGATTTTTAGTAATCTGTGAATATAATTCAGCTAAACCACTAATCAGTGGAAGCAGGCCACTGAAAAATACTGTATATACTGTAGACTTTAAATGTTATATTATGTCCATTAAATTTTATAAATATTCCTAAGGATAATAATAGAAATGCCTTTCATAAGGGATTATGATTTACGTACATATCTACAGATTTAAATCTGTAGCGTTTGCAAACAGATGCATTATTTCACGCCACAAAAAATTTACTATCTTTAGTATATAGAGATTAAGAAATAGACATAGATGAATATAAACAAAGTATATTTTTTAGACACTATGAATGATTGAACTTAGGTGAGGCCAACAGGCAGTCCTTGCACAAAAACATATGGTTTTGTTGTATTTTAGTATTCACTGTTGTAAGTGTGGCCACAGTGAATTTACTGTATATATGGATGGCATAAGGGACATTAGAAACATATCATAATGGTATTATTACAGTAATCACTTATAAAAGGGAAGGTATTTCTAAGCTTTAATGCCCTGCATTCTAAACTCTGGATTGAAACTTTGTATTCTACTTATGCTTCCTGCCAAAACCATGCAGAACTCTCCAATTTCTAAAAAAAATTGCTGTCATGTTGTGTGTAATAATACAACACTAAAATAAGTCTTTACCATCTAATGTATTTTATAAATGAGCACAGTTAAGAACCACCTATAAGCAATCTGCATTTGTGTCATAAATGGGAAGATTTCCTTGGTAAAACAATTTATTTTTTTTAAATACAGAAATGTAAATTTAGCTATAGGTGCAAGCTTTTAACCTACGTAATCCATCTGTTTGAATTGGTAATACAGCATCAAATAAGAACTGGGAGAATAGTAATAAACTGCCCTTTTAAGGCTCCCCTCTCCTTCCTCCCTGCTCTTTTTGTTTCAGTTTGCAGGGGGGTGGGAGGGCGTTTGGGGAGTGGGGGTTGCATTTTCAACCTTCAATTCAGCTGCTTGTTTAAAGTCATTAATAGAAAACTGGAATATTGGTATTTCTGAATGATTTTGAATTGAAGAAATTATATTCTTTTCCAAGACACATACATACTTTTGCTTTCAAACTAAGTCAACGCTTAATTATGTTTAGTTAATTACTCTAACCAGAGCAGATGGCTGACTCCAAAAGAGATAATCCCCGAAACAGTCATTAGTCAGGATCAGCAATAATTACACTGTAGACCTAATGCGTTCTGTGACTAAAAAAGTCCATAGCCGTTAACAGCAGATCCATATTCTTTTTAACCTCAAGTATAAATTAGACATTTGTTCCATTTTAGTGTATTTTGCCAATCAATAATTATGAACTTTCGTGATTGCTTTTTAAACTTTCTTATTTGCAAAAGAGAAATTAAGTAAAACCAGAAAAAAACCACAAACCTGACATTTTTTATTTTCCAGATGTAGTGATTTGTGTCAGTTTCTCTCAACGCATTGCCCGAAACTCCAGTTATTTTCCCAGAATTTTCCACAGTGAATAGTAATCATGAATGCAACTGAACCCAATGAAAACAGAAAGCAATCTCTCAAAAAGGAACAAAGAAGGGAAGTATGTGCAGCTTTACACAAGGAAAATGTTCTCTTTTCTGAAAAAACCCCAAGGAAAGAAATTACTTATGTTTAATACAAACAAGAACACTAAGGAAACAACAATCAAATCATTTTCACATTTAACAAGGTGAAATTTCTTTAAACTAAATCATCTATCAATTCCATGCTCCAAACCTTTGCTGAAATGTATGCTAACATAGAAAAAAATATATTCTTACTCTTAAACAGGTATTAACAAATAACTCCCTTCAGGGGATATTATCATGGATATAATAGCATCCTGTCAGTGTTAGCTGGGATGCCTGAATCCTATAAAGTGGGTCTTGAAAAAAATCTAAACAGCAGACTTACTCACCTCCAACTTCCAGTTTAACCTCTACACTCCCATGTATTGCTTCCTTATTTCAATGTTACCTCTAACACAGCAAAAAAGTTGAAAGTGCAGGGGTAAAAATATACTTCCGTCTTCTTCAATGACCAAGTGAAGTTTGTAACAACTATTTGACAGCCAAGTGGAGGAGAGTCCCACAACAGCAAGGTATTTAATCGTATTGTATCATAAAATTGCCAGTCCCTGACTATTTCTTGAGTCAATATGAGTGCTCTAATGCTGAAGATCTTACAGCTGCCTAAGAGAAGCACGTCAGAGTCTCTCAGAACAGACAGTCCAGCACAGCAGAGTTCATCACAAATCTGAAATGCAGTTTCATTTTATGAAGTAAAATTTAACATCTAACTCTTCTCCTTCAAAGTGGGGCAGAGCCCAGAAAGGTCAGCGGACAGAAGGTAAACGCAGAGCATGGGTGCTGGCTGGGGGGGTGACCCAGCAGGCCAAGCAGCACCCATGGGTTCTGCACCGTGATATCACGAAGGCCGCAGAACCAAGAAGGAGTGGGTGTAAAAGCAGGGGTGTGCCAAAAAATAAACAAAACAAACAAGTACCCTGACCAAAACCTCACGGAGAAGGAAGCGCAGCACCCACAGGAATGGCCGCAGTTCATTACAGACAAGCTATGGACACAGGAGGCTCCCTGTGATGCTCCCTGCTCTGGTGACAAGGTCTGGTCATTGACCTTCCAATATGCAGTCTACTACTGCTACAATGTTTTAGACATCTGAGATTTTTTAACTCAAAGTGGCAATATAATCAATGAGATTCACTTTACATGTCTCAAATGCTGTACAAACCTTAAAGGCCAGGTTAAGTGCTAAATATTGCAAGTTTTGCAGAACTTCACTGTAATTATGCCACTTCCAATAATTTAAGCCCTTTACATAAAACTCTAGGGGGAAAAAGCTACCACAATAAAACCTTTCTTAGTACATTAACCACCACAATAAAACTTTTTTTAGTAAATCAACAGCAAGATTGGCTTGTGTTTCATAGGTACTATACCAACTACAAAGTCACTTCTTTCTAAAAATAACCGTAATATATTACTGTCAGTTACACTATGCAAGGCACACAGGGTACATTCCTGCATTATGCTCTGAACCTTTTACAGCCCTTCTCTTTCTAATCCCAGGCCAGATTCAATCAGTGGTATAAAAACTCACTGTTTATGGCATCACAATCCATAGCAGTGAAAATATTCATAAAATCACAAATATATCACTTCACAATTGTACAAATGTTTAACAGTCTTTACCCACATAAAGTGGCTTACTAAAAGCCAGGTAAAAGCAGATCCAAGTCTTAAGTTTGGCACAACTGAGTCAGGACTGGCCTAGCAAAAATGGAAACAGTGAAGGGAATCAGTTGCCATTCTACTATTTGGTAACATGCAATGGCCATTTTAGATAGACTCAGGACAAAACAGGACATTTTAAAACAAAAATGCATCTGTTTTGACTCCATCTGACAAGATAAACCCACCATTAAATGATACATGCAAATTAAGTTGCAACTCAAAATCTTATTTTCTCCTATTTTACAAGTAATTGTGGTAGTTTTAGTTAGAAATAAACCTCACTTCAAATACTTCCGCATTCACACATTTCATTACCTTCATGATTATGGTAAAGAAAGAATACTTATGAGTGACAGAGGGCATTGTAATTCAGTTGCTTTACATTCCATGGAGGGAGAAGTAGCACACAGGCCAGGTTAAATTACAATCCTCCATGATCCTCGCTTCTGGATAAACCTCAGAATACATTCCTGAAAGCTGCATAATGCTGGGCGAGAAATAAAATCTATCCAATTTGTACCACAAAAATTGAATGGCCATACCAGGTACCCATCATGCAACACAGCACTGCAGGGAGTCACTTAATGTTCAAGTGACCCAAGTCTACTTAAAACAAATATTTCAAACCCAGCCAGAATATCAACACTAAGAGTCTGGTTTAAATAAATAAATATAAATAAATAAATGCAAATCTATCTGTATTATTTGTATTCCATATGAGGTTATCAACTTTATACATGTATGTTTCGCAGTCACCACTTTTATTTTGAATAAGCACCCTTTCACCTTCTGTTATCTTCACTTCTACATTGAGTTAGGATGGGAAAAGCTGATACCATCACCCTCAAAACAAAAAAATAGATTAGTGGAGATAGCTTCTTACACAGATGTAAACACTTTTAATCAGGAATGCTCACCCTACAAAAGCAGCCTACTAGTACAATTAATCTGCACGAGCCACTCCTGACACCACAACAAATTTCCATGAGGTGACAAGAAAAGGACCCCATCATATAATTTACTTTTGCCAATGGAAAAGCTGTGCAGTTTGTCCAGCCCAAGAAGATGAGCTCTCATGCTTTAGATAGCACGATGACAATGGGACAGTCCAGTTCTGTGGAGATAACATTAAGACTCACAGAGACATAGTTCATGGAGTGGAGATGATGGCACCACACATCTGTATTCCAACACTGCTAAGCAGATTCTAAACATCAAATAAGTACCAGCACTACCCAAAACTGATGCAGAGACTGGACTCTGTGGTGACTGCAGAGGCTGAAATAATAGTATCTGAAGAATATTCAAATGCGAGGATTCTCTGGCAACAGTTTGATAAGTGCCCAAAAGAGGCAATTCCGCTAGATGCTGTCAAACTGAAACAAATGCTTCATCATTTCAGAACTGACGTTTCACAAACCTTTCTGTTCCAAGAAAAAAAATTAATCACTGTAATATTTTATACTGACTTGGGATGAATATCACTTTTTAAGGATCACATTTTTGTGCATGACAGTTCAGCTTAAATAGATTAAAAACGTGTTTCCAGTTTCTGTGTAAAAAGTCAATTTTTCATTCCCCACATAACTATTTTTTTCATATCCTGATTATGAGACTTTGATACTTGGTTCATCTGCACTAGATACTAGTACTACTAAATCTTGTACAGAAGCAAGACTGACAGTATTTTATACTATTACTTAAGTTCATGAGGGTGCTGAGCAAACTCTATCTATAACTACCTCTATAACCTTTAAAAATCATAAAGTAGTATTCAATCTTTGCATACCAATACTCAATACAATATTTTTTAAATACATAACAAAAATTCTTTCTTAGGGTAGCTCTGAAATAGCTAACAGGAATCCACATTAGAAATCCTATGCCAATAGTAGTCTGAAAATCAGTAAGTGCTAAAGGACCACAGAACATAAATCACAAGTGAGCAGTTTCAGTAGCAGGCTTTTTACAGAAATTACTATTTAGCTCTATCAAACAAAAACTCTGTGTCTAAGGATAGTTGCAAAAATAATCAGAGTATTAGGATGAAGAAGTATAAAGATTATCGGCAGTATTTCAGATATTTGAAAGCCCATTTTTTACTCCTTTTTGTTGTATATATTCAAAATTAAGGTATTAAACATTCTATTTCCTCTAATTTTGAACTACACAATAGATTTGTGCCTGGCTTATCCAGTCATTTGATAATCAGGTAATTTTTAACACTGAGCTAAAGACAAATGCATTGCTTCCTTGTTGGCAATACTTTGTCGACATGCCTGTTTCATTGGAGCTTACAATCAAGAAAACTCTGAATTAGATTCATAAATATATGTATAAGTAGGCTTCCTATAGGCAATCTCAATAAAGTAACTCAGATGGGGGGCAGAGCGGGGGGATCCTTACAATGCATTCCTTGACATGGTAGCATAATTTATGTTTAAGGACTCAAAAGAATTACATTTTGCTCTAGAGTCTTACAAATCTAATTGTGTGCTAGGGCTCCCAGTGCTATGAAGCTCAGGCTCCCAGTTTCCAAACATGACTAGTCAGTAGTATGTCATCAGGCCACTACCTAGTCTAGCATTCTGTGACAGAGTAAGCACTATCACCTACTTTTGTTATCTGTAATCCTGTTCTCCTACTCACCTCTCTAAGCTAAACTGGACTTTTCCAGGTTCTGTTCCTGAGAATCACTTGGTTATCTTCCCTGCTCACACCTAAAACTTGAAGTTATATCTCAAACAAGTATTCCTGCATATAATTACCCAGGGATACATTCCATATTACTTTGCTTACCAGTTTTTATGCACCCAAATTTTTCACTTGCTAAAGTCTGTCGAGCTAATCTTTTCATTCAACTATGCACTACTTATGCACAAAATACCTACCTATTTTACAGAGGTGAAGAAATGCATTTAGAACTCAGAAAAACGTGAATGCACATTTGTATTATTACCCTTTTCCTCAGCTACCAAGAAGGGACAACAGTGTCATTTTAGAAATTACAGTACCTGAACGACCAGTGAAGTGCAGCAACACAGTCTCTTTCGACACACTTCTCGAGCAGGTCTTTAAAGCAGCAAAACTTGAGTACCGAAATAATACCACCAACAGAAAGAATTGCTTTGACTAGACTTTAACAGGAAGGAAGACGAAAGGAGTGTCTGAGCACCCCTGTGGCAGACAAATCCATTAAAATCAGGAGAGTGAAATAAAAACTGTTACTTTTTATTTATCTGTCTCAAATTCTCACCATCACTGCTTTAAAGACATCAGACATTCTAACAGTAAAAGACAGATATCCTATACTGGCAAGTCTAGGTGAGAAAGTTCCTGGGCCTCACATGACTAAACACTTGAGACTTCCTGTTAAGAACTGCATTAATTGGTCTTTTTGTACTCAACTGTGTAAACAGCTAACCAAACTCCTTTGTTACTGTTTTCCCTCCAACTTCAAGTATCCAATAAAATCAAGGTCCAGTAAGAATAAAGAGAAGAACACTGCCTTGCGGTAAATGCCTTGTCTTGTTTCATTAACACCAGCAGAGGCTCCTGAAGTGTTAATTTTCCACAGGATACAGCAGACCAGCTGTGAAAAAACAGTTCAGTTGTTTGAATGGTGAAAGCACCAAAAACTTTTTCCTCAGCAAAGAGAGCCAGTTTAACAGGGTTATTCATATACTAGATTAAGATGTGTACCTTTTACAGAACTAATGCTATTTTAATGTCACTGTGATCCAGCCAATTTTTGACACTATCTCCTTTTCTAATCTGCCTGAAATCTATGGATCATTCAGGTGCTAAAAAGCTCTACATATATGAAGAGCTGGATTTGGCTTTTCCAACTCCTCTCTGTAGACACACCATCTAGAATCCTTCGGTGGTATAAGTGTCCATGGACTGAATTACAGGTGCTGTTAACAATGATCTGTGCATAAAGGACAGAAGCAACTGAAAACAGAAAAGGTTCCAGGAAGTTTACATAGAGTCATTTCACTGAAATGCCTGTGACACTAACGTGTCCTGAAACTGCCTTCATCTCCAATAATTACATATCTAAATAGATGCCTAAAAAAAGCTTATCTTCCCTCTACAGCCTAATTTTTCCTCCAAGATAAATACTTTCCCCTCAGTGAAGAAAGCCTGAATATACTTGAGAACCAGGTAAGAAATGCTCTTTCCACCCAAGTCCCTATTCAGTAACTTAAATGAGAATCAGTATCATACTTTTAAGTGACCTAGTTATTCACGGGATAATTCTGACGAGTTTTTTCAAGACTGATGACACTGGAGTGTCCTGCCGTCAACATTTTTTTAGGTTGGTAAATACCACCATTGAGAATGGTAAGAGGGAAAGAGCATAATTAACTTCTATTACCATGTAACAGTAGCTCACGTACCAGAGTTTTAGGACAGCACTTTCTAATCTTTTTAATGTTCATATCTAGATATATGCCACTTGGTAACATATCTACCTCCTAATTTTGTTCTCCTTATCCTTCTCTACAAAGAAGGAAGGAGAAAATAACAGTTTGAAAAATGAGAATGATACTTCAGTTGAGCCTAAAGAAGAATTGCTTACCCACAGTTGTATATTGTAAGTAACAGTGAAAGGAATACTAATTACAAAATAATCTCTTTTAAAGTGAAATTGAAAACTGGTGAAAGTCACATACATACTGTGGCTCCATAAACCATATTATAGCTTTCTGACCTTGCCTATGATGGTGCACCAAACAAGGCAGCTGACAGAGGCAGAGCAATTGTTGCAGCAGTTAACCAGGTTGCTTCTTCAGGGAATTTTGGGGGAAAATTTCCTCAGGAGTCACCTTCTAGGAACGTCTGGTGGCCTGCTGCCAACAGTGATAGCTGGCATCAGGAGCCTTTTGCTTCTGTCAGCTGTTAACTGTCAGTGTTGACTAGCCGTTTTCTGGGTGGGGAGCACCTGTACCTGTTGCCTACAACTGAGGGAGTGCCAATGACCCATTCCGCCAACGCTGGAGACATGGCTACAGACAAGGCAGCTCATGGGGGAGCAAGCAAAGGGGCCCAGAAGCCCTGCTGACGGCTGTGCGAGGACTGCAGTCATGTGCCGTAGGGCCTGAGCAATTGTCCCTAGTGCATCAGAGAGCTCAGCCCATGAAAATCTCTCCTGGAGCTCCTTGACTCTCCATCGGTATGTTTGATTTATCAACATGAAGCAAACCTGAATAAGCCGTGATAGTTTCTTGCACTGTCCTATAAACAGTCAGGAAAGATTACTGGTAGCTATTTTGCATCTGACTTTTCAAGACAAACAGCTTGGAAAAAAAGGAAAAATAAAGGATTCCAACATTTTGTTCTGTTTTATTTCACCTGACAATATTCATGCAGCAAAACAGCAGCTGTCCAAGGACTGGGACATTAAAGCAACTGCTCTTCTTTCAGCGAAGCACTTTTAATTAAGCCTGATTATCTGCAGAATAAGCAATTTTTAAATAAACAGAGAATTGACTCACTGAAGTCTTTACACATAGTTCTAAATGTTATTGACATTTGACTGAAACCTTACGTGTTTTATTTTTAAATGCAAGTAGAAACAAGTATTTAAGGCAGCTAGTTACCATACGTGATCTACTGAGCTGAACTAGTGTTCTCTTATTTTTTAATTCTTATTTTGGTCTCAATGTGTGTGCATGGTATAAAACAGTCTATTAACTAACCGTCTACTATTATCTACACAAGAATTTTACACTAATGCCCAGTGAAAATATCCAGATTTTGCACTGTTATGCTCAACTGAATGGAGTTCAAATAACAGATAACTTATGTGCACCTTCAAGAAAGTAAGCTTAGCTTTCTTATCATGAGTTCTGAAAGCCTGTTGTCAAACGATTACAGTGGTATTTTACATTTGTACTTCATAAAAATTCCAGTCCTCATAACTGTAATTAGTATTGTATAAAATGTTTTCCATTGCCAGCTCTACAACTGAAAAAAATGGTACCAAGAAAAAAACTTCACCTTTTAGACTAACACTCCAAAAGAGGAGGGTGGTGCCAGGGGATGGTCTCTGTCTCTTCTAATATGTTTAGAAGTCCTAGAATTATAAGAAAATTCCAGTTCAGCTATATTTAAGTAAATTCTCCTAACAACTGCATATTAGCACCAAATCAACACAATAAAAGACAGAAAAGCAATCTATGCAGACTGTTTTCTAAATCAACTTAATAGTTACACTCTGAAATCAACTGTTTATGTATGTAGCTCTCAACATGAACTTTCTTTAGTATTATGTAATGGCATGTATTATTAAAGAGTCAACAAACAGGATGAAGTAGTGTTGCTTAGCAGCCAGGTATTCTTGACCATTGTATGATCCGTCTACAATTTTCTAATCCATTTCTGTATTTGAGCATTGTATTTTCTGAAAACAGCAGGTCTCAAATAAAACATTACATTAATTGAATAGATATTCAGTGTTCAAAATATGTTAAAACTCAACGCATATTAAGGAAAATCTCTAAAACATACAACCATCTTTCTGTAAAGTATGTATTTATTTTAAATAAATTCTGCTTAATAGCTCAAGAAATCTTTTCTTTTCAATCTCAGAATCTGTTTCTTAATCTGCTACCAATAAACATATATAGCAGTGCATTTGCACAAGATAGTAACTTCAAGCATTTTTAACTCTATTAGAACTGTCTCGGAGCAGACGAAGAACTAAACAGGAAATACAATACAAAAGAGAAATACACACTGTGGCCAAGAAGCTCGAAACTGGGACAGCTAAAGTCAATGCCTTTTTTTTTGTGCTCTTCCAAAACCTGACTTGCAATCTGTCAGAAGCAGAGTTACTGCTTTTCTACTAACTTTTTGTCATTCAGAAACTTAGTTCCAGTTTAGTCATTGTATTGTACACCTCTTCCCATGGTTCAAAAGCCAGACTTCACCTCCTCAAGCTCAAAATCTAGGCTTAGCTCCAATTACAGACATCAACAGAGCTTGAGAAAATTTAGAGAGGAAGTGCCCAGCTGAACCTTTGACAGCAAAAGCTGCCACAGGTTTGTCTGGAAACTGTTAGAATTCAAAAGTGTTAAAATTCATGCTTGTGCCAAACATGCTGGTTAGCATTTCCATAACTGAATCTTGCCTATCTTTGCCAAAGAACAATAGAAGGCACTAAAATAAAGGCTAACTTTGTGAAACCTAATGTATCTGCTCTAACATTCATATACAAAAACTCTCCAAAAAACTCACTACAAACAACTTATTTTGCCCACCTGATATTATTTTGCTTCATGTGGGGAAAAAGCGCATTAAAAAAATGAGTGGCAGAGAAAATGTCAATCCACACAGTTAAACTTTAAAAACATAAGCTACAGGAAGGATAATTTTGGAAAGAAATAACTACAAACCCAGGTATCTATTTGTGTGTATGAACGCCACATGAGTCAAAGTAACCAACTCAGAACTAGTTCATGGGCACTGCCCTGTAAATCTTTCAAAGAATAAAGATGCAGAGAAAAGGATTCCTTTACCCTGCAGTCCTAAACTTACAGACTACCATAATAACTC
This sequence comes from Buteo buteo, assembly GCF_964188355.1. NCBI lineage: Eukaryota > Metazoa > Chordata > Aves > Accipitriformes > Accipitridae > Buteo > Buteo buteo. The sequence goes on from NC_134175.1 coordinate 54,545,665, forward strand.
ATGTACTCCGAGTAAGAATGGGCAAGGATGTTAATCAAACTCCTTGATAATAAATGGTCTAGAGTCTGCATTAGCTCCCACTTCTTCAGATTTTCCATCCTAAGAATTTAAGATACTATTTTACTGCTTGAAAAATTGCTGAAACTAAAACAACCTCCATACTCTGATGAGAAATGAGTTCTTAGATATTAAGTCCGAGTTCCAGAAAAGCATTCAGCAGAAACAAATCTTTTGAGTGTGTACCTGTTATCAGCCTCAGGCTTTGCACTAGGTCCCAATTTTGTTTTAGAATAGCACCAAACTTCAGTCTCATTATTCTAATATTAATATTGTTTTACATTTAAACAAAAAGAGAAAGAGCCAAACATCTAAATGGTATATTCAATTCTCCAATGCCAGCAAAGACTAGTTTTAGCCCATACCACAGAGAAGAGGTCCATCAGCCTGTCACATCATTAAGTGAATTTTGGCACCTTGACTAAAAAACTTATCATTGAGGCATGCTAATTCCTCAGTTCTGAACTCTCAAAGCACCTTGTGGTATCATCCAGCAGAAATGCAATGGTTCCCACTAACAGTCTGAGGCAGCAAGGCTGATACACGGATAAATGGTTTCCACATTTTCATGTTTTTCCACTCACGTAGTTCTTTGGAAACCCAGAACCAACTGTAGAAGGAAGTATTCTGTGCTATACTACCCATTGATTTAAGTCAGCTTCATCATTGGCATCCACCCTCATTTTCATAGGTTATTTGTTCATTGCTTCTTCCAGTTTTAAGGCATTATGATCTTTAAAAAAATTTGAGACATTTAAGCAAAATAAAACAAAACAAAACAAGAGTCCACTGAAGTTTACCTAAACATAGTAACCAGAAGGAATAATAATGGGGTTCTTAAGATACAAAGAAATAAAACCAAGCCTCAACAGAAGCCAGGGCAGCTATTACCATGTCAGAAGACTATCCTTGCTAACTCCATTCACAATATTATTCTTACAAACCAAGCAGATGCAAATCTGACATCTCAGTGTTATTTACACACTTGAAGTGGTTAGACATAAAAAACCTGACAGATTGCATTTTTATTTCCACATACTAGAGAGAAAGAAGATAATAAACTATCCATATTTCCATCTACAAAAACAAAAGTACATGTCAGAACATCTAGATTTCAGGCTTCTAACAAAGCAACATGCTACACATTACATCTTCCTACACTATTAAAGAATACTAGTTAAAATACAAGAGTCCATTTCAGCTGTATCAGGTGTTGTTTTCTTGGCAAAGCTTGGCAATCATTTAAAAATTAAGAATGATACACAGTATTCCCATAAACCATTCTATCAGAACTTAAAAGCATTCTGCAAAGGCAAGCTGGTACATCTTGGCCATATTTGAGTAACAGATAAAACTGTAGCTCTTTTGCAGCGTCGGGGAGAAGGAAGCCTAAGCAGCCCCAACTCCTGCCATGCAGCATTCACTTCAAGAGGATGGCAACAAGAAGCGCACAGTGATGGCCTATGGCTGCACCCTGGATTAGGATCTGCCCTTCTCTGTGCAGCAAGAGCAGCTGTATCCCTCAACTGCGGTTGTCCCCCCACACTTCCCTCTCCCGGTGGGACACAGAACAGACATGAACTGAAGGGGAGCCCACAAACCAGTAGCTCCAGCAGCACCCATCAGGGCTGTCCCTCCTGTTTTACAGGAATCCAGTTCTGTCAAGTAAGCTAAGCTGAAGCTTGAGCCAACAAGTTCAGCTGTGAGGCACCGAGCTTTGAGTTTAAGAGCCTCTACAGAGACAGAGTATGCAAAAAGATATCACACAAAACATTTCTGAAACACCAGGATTGTAGGACATTGGAAAAAACTGACGGGGGTACAAGAAGCCAGCTAGACAGTGAGGGAGTGCAAGCCTGCTAGAAGACAATATGCATGTTTTGCTGGCACCCAAATTAGGACATTTCTTAGACATTGTCAATATCAAGCATTATTGTAACATATTTAGAACATGAAATTTATATAAAATTCTATCTAGCAACAGGAGCAATTTGGTATTTTATTAAAAAAATTTAATGGAATCTTGTTTTGTAAGAGGGATTAGCCTAGAACAGTACTCCAGGTCACCGGTCTTTCAAATTAAATAGCCAGTGTTAAGGGGCTTTTAAGGGAGGCAGCACACCTAAGAAACCTAAGGCTATCCCATGAAACCTTTATTTTGCAGTTAATGCTCTCAACATGAAGAGATCATAGTTTCATACAGAGTACTGACTGGCCCTCATTCCTCAGTAATCCTCAGAATACATGGGTATTTGGGGGGAAAAAAAACAGTGCTAATCAACAGTTTCCAAATACCAGGTCTTCACCACCACTTGAGAAGCCCTTTAACAAATTAATGTAGGTTGAATCCCTCTTCTTTTCTTCCCCATAGCATTTTTCCTGCCCTGTTCCCCTCAAAATAGACCTGTATCTACACATTCTAGCCACTCTATTGTCCATACCCGTTTCTCTGTATGTAACAACCCATGTGAAATATAAAGGGTCAAGCATCTCCAAAAACCTCTTTCTACCCCAAGCTGGAGGAACAGTCTCTGTTCCTCACCTACTTACATTTCTCATAGTGTGAACAAACATAGATTTCTTATAGATGCTGTCTACTTTACAAGTTCTCTAATAATGGCTATTTAATTTGAAAATATTTAACTGAATCATAATTTTTCTCCAGATTTCATTTTTGGTTCTAGTATCTGTGAATATAGTGGATACCTCCTGTTACTAAATGAAACTGCACCTGTATCATTTTATTTCCATAGTAAGATACAATAACAGAAAAAGTGGACATTTTGAAGAGCAACAATGATTTTGGTTAGGAATTCACTACCAGTTTTTTTTCATTCTCTAACTAGCTACCAAAAACAAAAAAACAAAAAAAAAAAAACAACAAACAAACAAACACATGGACAAGAAGTCTTTGGTACCAAAAGAACAATATTATTTTAATATGAATTTATATTGGAACTGCAAAATTTTACTTAGCACCTTTCTAAACTTTCACAAAATAACCAAGACCGTGCATTGGTATTATCCAGTACAGAACTTCAGTAACATTTATCATGGCATGTGCAATGCTATTGCAAATTCTATGCTATTTACACTAGCGTTAAGGTAAGACCAACCTTAAGGAAAAAAAATCATTGTAGACCCATTTAACAGAGCAGACTAAGACCAAAAATGCACTGTAATCATCGTTTTACAATGTGAAATCTGTTAACTGATACTCTGGAGCAAAATAAAACTGGACCTGTGCACTAAGTGGTAGCTGTCACACCCACCTAGTCCTCATCAGCAAGAGCCAAGAAATTACTTGAAGTAAAAAAATCTCATCAACCATAATAAATACAGAAACAAAACATTTCCTATACATATAAGAAAAGCTGACAAAAAGTTTTCAAATAAAACAAAACAGCCTATGTTTGTTAGACACGAAACAGTTCTGCAAGTGATAAAAATAAGCTATGAAATACCAATACTTCAGAATGTGCATGAAACACATGCATTTTATGTCACTGTTTTTGCCCAATGAGTATTCATCAGAATTTTTCATAGTTAATACTAGTTGTCTAACACCTAAATAGACTTTTTTTTAAATCTCATGCAAATCAGATATATTTGCTCATCACTACTATCAGATAAGCATTACAAAAAAGCAGTAGTTTTCTATCTTAGAACATAGAAAAAACCGAAAGTTGCAACTCTATATATTCTTTCTTCAATCTATAAACATTTCAAACTACTAACCTGGGGAAGAGGGAGGGAGGGGAAGAGGAAAGGAAGCACAGAAGGAAAGGACCGAACACTTGGCATTACAGAAGAATAAATACAGAACATTAACAGCTTACTGTGGAGAGTGGTTTAATCAGGAAGTAGCCATTATCCTGTCGCTACAGAGCAATGACAGCACTCCAAAACAACAAGCCGTGGCTTTGGTGTTGGTGTTTTGTTTTGGTTTTTTTTTCTTTCAGTCAAGAAGGAAGAAAGAACACAAGCTATCGTGCCTGAGCTTTGCTGAGCTCAAAGGTCGCCAGATGTCTATTGTCAAAAGCTACCCTGAAAACAAAATTCAAGCAAGCATTTACAAAGCTGTATTTGAGGAAGCATCTAAAATCTACCACAATCTCCCTCTGTGTTACACACAAAACATGGCTGTCTTATTCAGAGATTAGCAATTATTGTAATGAGATACTGTCGGAGAGGGTCAAATAGTACTTCCTGCAGTTTACACATCTTGATTTCCTGGTAAACAAACTGAAAGGCAGGTGGAGCACTTAGATCACTAGTAAACACACATGCTCACATGACCAAAACCAACCGAGATGGAATATGCAGTTTTAATAAAATGTGTATCTGTATTTTAATTACATGATGCAACAAGGTAGCAGAAACATAAAAATAACTGAACCATGAAGGAAATTTTTTCCACAATGTTACACAGTCATCGATGCCATACTTTGTTGTTTTCTTTTTTAAGCAAAGCCCAAGAAAAATATTTTATTGTCTTTTAAGCGATGCTTATGTACACACACCCCCACCTCAGACCGAACTGGTCACAAAGGTGTTTTGGTATGAGAAGGTGCTCTGAAATGATAACCTGAATCAATCCTGGAAAAGCCTGAAACTGAGTAAAAAAAATGCTAATCACTGTGTTCAGAATTTAAGCATCAATCTCCACAAAAGCACTATTAAAGAAATCTACTAACAATATTCAGGACAGAAATGATTCAAATTAACTTACTGAATAACTTTAAAAGAAAAAAAATTCAAATTACTTTTTTAAACTGCCTAACACTTTTCCTCTTCAAAAAAGTTAATCACATATGGACTAGACACATGGCAGTGATCCAGTGAGAAAAGCTCGTTGTTTCCTACCTATAAACTTTCCAAAAATTAATTTCAACAAGCTCCAGTTTAAAAATCAGATGTTCACAGTGGAACTCAAGAAGGCCTTAGGCTACTATGAAAATTAAAAGGAACAAAAGAAAAAACAAACCCCCACAAAAAAATTCTTGACTAATGGAAGGAAAAGCTTGCTACTCCTAAGCAACTAGAACAAAGTATTTGGTCCACTGACAGAAGATAGAATTTCTTTAAGGGATAAATACAGTCAACTTACTACACAACAGGTTGATGGAAGTGAAACTGCTATAGTGCCCTAAAACAACAGTACAAGGGCTTAAACTTTAGCATGCAATAAAAGATTATCTACATACTACAGGAAGTATGCAAAGGCGGGGGCAGGGGAGGGGAATGGATCAATCAATTAATTCTCCTTCTCTGTGAAACTCAGCAGCATGAAACAAGATGACCTAGGGAATACACCAAAGTAACATGTCTGACTAAACAAATCGAGGAACAGAACAATAAAAAAGTTTCTAGTAATGATGTTATAAATACATTGCAGCCATTTCTGACATTAAGCTCAAGAAAGGAACAAAAGAAAGCTATGAGAAAAAAAAAAACAGAAAGCATTACTGGAAAGGTCATGAAATATAAAAGGGTGTATCTGTATCAGCAAACACTGCTACTGAAGACGCAGCTTGTGCCAATGAAGGAGTTATTCTGCCATCACAGTCTCCCAAACAAGGTAAGATACGTTAACGAGAGGGATCTCTGCAACCAAAACAATACCCAAAGTAGGACTTGGGCGAGCTGTGCTTGTTATAGATATAATTAGTACAGCCACAACTTCCTTATCAAACACTTGGATGTAACTCATTCCCTTAAGTAAAACCACATCAAAACTTCAGCATTTCATTCATCTGGTTTTCTATTGTTACTCATCTTACAAAAAAAGCAGTCTTGTCAAACAATATACAGCGTTTCTGAAGAAAACAGTAAAAATCCAAACAATCAAATGAGAGAAGCCTTCTGCAAAGACGACTATCAACAGAACTCTTCCCAGTAGTCTTAAAATAGTTTTTAAAAGCAACGTATGTTGTTTTTAATCAGGGTAAATTTGGTACTAGTATCACTGCAAACAAGCTCTCACAACAAGATTTAGATCATGATCTAAAATCTCAATCTGGGAATTATTCTTAATTCCAGAAATCTGCATGCTAAAATACAGCCACAATGACTTTGAGTCTTATATGACTCGGGGAGAATCACATACACTAGATGTGCATGTTAAAACACTAGCTCATAAATGACGATTTTTCTATTCAATTATTTCAATCCATATTGCTCAATGTGAAAAATATTTACTGGGGAACAGCTGTTTTCTATTGAGATAGCAATGAAGGAGAGGGAAACAAAAATATGACATTGGAAACAGCCAAACAGAAGATCCATACATACTTTCTGAACTCCAGGTTGAATCAGACCCTAGCCCAGTAACAGTCTGCGCAAGATGTTAAAAGCAGGGATTTGTTTCTACCAGTGCAACCATTAGTTAACCCCCACGTTCGTCAGCAAGAGAATAAGAATAAAGTCAGAAATTCTACAGGCTACTCAAATACTCGTATCCCAACACCTAAGATCCATGAAAAAATTATGTTTATAAAACAGGCCTAAGAGGACACTGAAACATGATACAATAAATCACTACTCCAGCTATGTCTTAAATATACATCAGCACCTGCACTCATAAAATGGCACAGAGTCAACCTGTGGAGCCTAACTGAACAGTTACTGTCCTTCTGGGAGTTTGTTGGTTTTTTTTAAATAGGAGTATCAGTTTCTATATAACAAATTCTAACTATAAATATGGGTATTGAATAAGGGTCTAGCTATAAATAAGGGTATTGAAAAATAAATAAATAAAAAAATAAAAATATTTTAAAACCAATACATAAAGTAACAGCGAGTACAATATTGAGGTGTTCTTTTATTGAGATTTCAAACATAGCCCACGGGAATTAAATCTATGCTCATAAAGAAAATACAAAATCCTGAAAACTTTACTATTTAAAAAAAAAAAAAAAAACCCACACAAAACCAGCTTCTTACAGAGCCTTGTGTGCTACGATGATTCCTGCCAAAGAAATTTCAAAAAGTTAAGAATCATACCACTACAGAGTGTAAGACTCATTTCAACACTGTATCAAAAAAAAAGTATCAACCCAAAAAAAGAGACTGGAGCCTATCTAGAACTACTGTATCATTCAGATAGCTCTATTCCAAAATAAGTTTTGATTTAAAACTTCATAGTTTACCCTGTGATAAAGAAATATAAAAGCAGTTAAGCCATGAATGTTGCTTATGCTCACGTGAGAACATGTAATCTCTGTGAAACCTCTAGTGAATGCCAACAAAGCCGGAGATCTGTATTTTGCATCACACCTTGATGCAAATACCAAAACTGCTGCAAGAAATACAGATTACTTCACAGCAGAAACACTTGCTTAAAATGGTAAATATTTACAAATACAAACACAATACCTAAATCCAGCATCTTCTGTGAATACAACCTGCAGCAATGTTTTTTGAGAGTATCAACTCCACGCAGTCACCTCCATAGTGCATTAAATCAATACATTTATTTCTAAAAGTTTCACATGCAATATTAGTCTACCTTTTGCTTCTAGCAATTTTAGCTGGAATCCTTTGACACTAGCTACATAGACAAATAAGGAGGGGACAAAAGGGACCATTCATTACTTACAGAAATAATTTTCTGGGGTGGGACACCAAAAGTTATAAACCATCTTTTCACTCAAGAAAAATGAACAAGTTAATAAAAGCGACCTCCAACTAAACTACAAAAGATGGGGGAGGAAGAAGACCTGGATGGACACACCAACCAACCAACTTTCCTCCTCTTACTCAGACTGTGCCAAAAGCCTCAAACACCTTTTCCTCCCAAGAGCCCTTCACACAATGGCATACCAAAGCAAATCCTATTTGTGTCCCTATAAATTAGATTCTGACAACATTCACAAGGCTCGATATAATTTTTTCCCCACATATGCTACTGCACAGAGACCATTCCTGGGTTCCACTGTTACAAAGCATACCACCAGATGTTGAAATTGGTCTCCACATTTGAAAACATTAAGATGCAGCAAGAGACAGATTATTTCATTTCAATTAGCTTCTCGACACCAAAACCAACTAAACCAACCAATCTTTGAAACCCATCAGCTGACGCTAAGTAATCTGCATCCTTGTACTGTTATAGCCCTACCGAAGCAAAGGGAAAGGGGATTCCCCTTCCCATGGGGAAAAGCAAGGCCGCAATCTTCCCTTTGTTCTACCTCCTCCATATTCTGGTCGCATATACTGGTCATATTGCTCATGATTTAGCTTCATTTTAAAGGCCCTTTGGTCCTCATTGAATTATTTACCAAACGCATGAACACTTCATCTATCAATTTGATCCTTAAAAGAGTATCTTGGAATTGGAACAAACACAAGAGCTACTGCAGAACTCTCACTCAGAGCCAGCCATATTCTACTATTATTAAACACATCCCTAACAAAACCCTAATAAGAATAGAATTGTTTCAAGGCATGTAAAAGTCACTCAAATGAAAACCCAGAAACTAGTTTATTCTTTACATTACGACAGTGCCCAAAAGCGTTCTTCATACTGGCTCATTACCTAGAACTAATCACAAAACTATTCATAAACCCAGATTATTATTTATTTAGTAGCATTTCATACATCTGCTACTAGATTTCAACCCCACAAAGTTTATATATGGAATTAATTCTGAAAGAGCATAGGAAAATACCTGAATTGAATAATTTTAGTGCATCTTCATTCTCCTGCACCAAAGCCTTCTTGTATGTTCCTTCTCATATTTAATACTGTGTTTATCAAAATGTCTTAATATTACAGAAACAGTAGTTTTAACTAGCAATATGGAAACAAAAGGAACTAAAGCACACCAGTATCCTAATGAACACATTGTCCTATGTACCAAAACATGTCATTTCATAATAAAGTTGATGTCTCTTACAATAAAGTTTTTCAATATTTTTCAGTATATTCTATTAAAATATAAAGAGTGATTTGAGTTTGATGAGATTTGAAACTCAGATGATGTTTGTTTCAACGTTCTATATACGTTAGTATCAGCCATTTTAAAAAAGCATTACAGAGACCAATATTCTTACAGTTAAATTTTTATTTTGATGGTTAATTCAGCATTAACTGTTATTTAGTCAAACTGAAGGTTTGGGGGAAAAGACCACATAGGTAGCAAACACGGCAAAGAAATGCACAGAGAAGGAGGGTTAAACTGCTGTTCTCCATAAAAAATAACAATGTACCTTTTTATTGGAAAATTGAAATATAAAATTATTTTCAAAACATAAAGATTTTTCATAAGTTTTTAAAGGTTAGAACTATAAATATATATTCTTTATCTATCATCATAACATACACATACACACACTCAAAGACCCTCTGAGAATACAATATTCATTTTGCTGCAGAAGAACAGACATTGCATAACAATGAGATTTGCTAATGAAATCAGCCATCAACCTGGAATACATATGTATTAAACCAAGACCTCAGTGTCATTTTCTTTTTGCATCATTTGTTCTTTCTCTCATTTTTCCTCGACCTTTCAGTATCTTGTCCTACTCCTGGTTTCACTGCTTCAAGTACAGTAATATTGCAAAATATTTTGTTAACACTGTATGTACAACAGTTTTTACTTTACAAAATTTATTTCTCTACTTATTGCTAAAAGTAGATTCTAATTGCATGGGTTCTATCAGCATTCTTAATGTAGCCTTGAAAGAAAAATCAATGGGTGCTAAGGAGACAAAGGAGTTTTATTTCTCTGTAAAACAGCAGGAATATCTAATAAAAATTGGGTGTCACTTGGAACAAACTATACTTTCACAGCTGAAGTTGCACACCATTTAATTCAAGAATTTAATACAAGAACAACACATTTTTAAAAACTGCCTCTATATTTATCTAATGATTACACAAGAACAGAATTTAGAACCATCACACACAAATAAAAGTGTGACTGCTTTGCATGAACATGCAAAATCATCATGAAACCCAGTAAAACAATCCAGCAAGTTCAGTAACAGTATGTATAAGCATGCAGTATACATATCAGTTACACAAAACACTTTACTGAAGAGAGATGAATACTGAATGGAATTATTTATGCTGCTACTCAGAGCTGACCAGAAATATTAAAACATTACAAAAGTTTTTTAAAAGATATTTTTCTCTCATTATACTAATACCTTATTTTGGTTTGGGGGCATATATGCTGTCTTATACTTCACAGATAAAAAGCAACCTATTTACACCCCTAGCTCTAAAAGTATCAAAACTATGTTTTGAATTCACCCCAAAACTATCAAAACTAATAACACAGCCCACTAAATTTTTCCACTGTTCTCATTTTACAGAGTTTTTTAATTGAAATAACACAAATAAGCTATTGTTGCTATAATGCCACTATCAAGTTAGCATTATTGTTGTTGATAAGCTCCAAAGGCATACCAAAAACTAATACAAAACAGTAGAAAATAAATGTTTCCTGGCTTGTTTGGTAGGGCTGGGTTTTTTTCGGGGGGGGGGGGGGGGGAGGGTGGGGGGTTCTTTTCTTGTTTTTCTCCTTTCTTTTTCAACTAACACTCCAAAACCCTAATTCCATGAAGACAAACCACCAATTAGTTAGTTACCTTTAGTATACCAAAATTGCATACAGAACTCCTTTGGAATAAATGAAAGTAATTTGTAATTTATTTTCTCATTTTATCTTCAGGGCATAAGGAAGTCATTCAGTCATTCTATAGTTATGATGGCCATCACAACACCAAAGAAACAGAAGGCACAAGAGACCACTGAAAAATAGAGGAGAAAAATAATGAAATGTCTGAAAATGGACTTAACCATCCCTGGAGCCAGTCATATCAAATTGTCGCTATACAACCCAGGAAGAATACCATCAAGATACTGGACATAATGAGCTAGGTAAGTAATTGAAAGCATAAAAATTTCCATAAACTCTCTTCATATGTGCTCCAATTCACTTATGTCATTGGGAGCTTTGAAAGCTGTAAGCATATAACACATGGCCTTACTTTTCCTTCCATTTCTCTCACTTTTAACGATATGCAGCTACATGATATAAACATCCAGGCATATGTCATATGAAGCAGTCTTACTCTTATTCGTGCTTTACAGTGTCCTAATAAAAAGATGCATGAAGACTGTTTTTGATCACATGCTATCAAAAATGCTTCTGTTTCAATTACAAAGCATTTGTCCTGCAAAAAAGCCATCCACATTACATCTCAAAATGACTGAAACGGAATAGATAGAGCCACAGTTCATTATAGTGGGCTCACCTTTGAAAGCAAAGGCTATACAACCTCCAGGGTTTGAAAGGAAGAGACTCGAATGCAACAACCTTCACCCTTGAAAATGCCGGGTCATTTTCTTCTGTGATGAACAGTGATTGCTTTCCATAATTCTAACAATTGTCAAGTAGGCTAAAGAGTATGGCTGGCAGATGATAGTTGTGAAATGCTAGCACTTTTAACAATGACTTACTACCCTGTAATACAGGTCAACTGTCCAACTGAGCATCTACAAGATGTTATAGGCTTTTGAAGCCATATACTACAACAACTGAAATCAATGGTTTTATTAGAGATCAAGCTAGTGTATACAGGACCTAAGAATAGAGAATTATTAAAGTATACAGTCTTAATGCAAACAATTAATTAAGAAAGACTCTAAGATATCCAAATCTACTGTACATAAGAAATATGTGTCGTGGTTTAACCCCAGCCAGCAACTAAGCACCACACAGCTGCTCACTCACTCCCACACACACACCTAGTGGGTAAAAGAAGTAAAACTAGTGGGTGGAGATAAGAACAGTTTAATAGAACAGAAAAGAAGAAACTAATAATGATAAGACTAATAAAATGACAACAGCAATGATAAAAGGATTGGAATGTACAAATGATGCGCAGTGCAATTGCTCACCACCCGCCGATCGACACCCAGTTAGTCCCTGAGCGGCGATCCCCTGCCCCCACTCCCCCAGAGTCTATACTGATGTGACGTCACATGGTATGGAATACCCCGTTGGCCAGTTTGGGTCAGCTGCCCTGGTTGTGTCCTGTGCCAACTTCCTGTGCCCCTCCAGCTTTCTCGCTGGCTGGGCTTAAGAAGCTGAAAATCCTTGACTTTAGACTAAACACTACTGGGCAACAACTGACAACATCAGTGTTATCAACATTCTTCACATACTGAACTCAAAACACAGCACTGTACCAGCTACTAGGAAGACAGTTAACTCTATCCCAGCTGAAACCAGGACAATATGTGATTCTGGTACATAACTTGACAGTAGACAATCATGCATGTATCTTAAGTACAGGACATCAAACTTCACAACTTACACAACTTGGCACAAATTTCATGAACAAGAATGAGAACATAGAAACCAGTTACTCTACAGATAAAAGTGAACCCTCATTCTACAAATACAGACTCAACCTCAGAGAACACCAATAAAATTGTATCAACAGTACACAGAATTAGATGCTGCCATGTGCTAAAAGATACCTGAATTTTTATCAATAAAGAAAAAATATGAACTCAGAAATGAGATTGAATTTATCAACCATATTTATCCTCTCTGAACTAACCAGAAACAGCTTCTTCAATATATTGTCTAAAATTCTGTATTTTACTGGAATAAATGACACTGATATAGACGCCCACGGTATTAACATATTCTAAAAATTAACACTGTCCAGTTTACTGTGGTTTAGGTTGTGGCTTAAAATCATATTCCAGAGAATTGACATTTCACATACACAGTTTTAGTATCGTGCTGTACTAGTAGTCATACCTATGCACACAAACACACACATGCCTTTATTTTCAGTAACACACAATGCTTAGTTAAAAGCTGTTTCTGGCACTTCATGCAGAAATTGCAAGCATCCTTCAAAGCTAACTTTTTAAAAAATCTGGCAATGAAGCATGCTTATATTTTCTCATAATGAAATACTCCAAATTGTACTGAATTATGATGACTACTATTTATATACTTTTAGGGAATAGAAGTAGAGGACAATTTATTAAAGCACAGGAAGAACTCCTGAACACTGGAAGGTCACAGCCTATGTGCTGAGCTGCTAAGCAAAAACATCTATGATGTTCCAGAGCTGCCATTTTTCTTCCTTGACAAAGACTCCATCTGCCACAGAGCCATTTACAGCCTCAGAGTCAGAATATCAATGATTTCCAACCATTCTGCAAGTCTGCTTTCACCTTGACATCACCTCTGCAATACATCTAAAACAGATGATACATATAACCCCTCTACAAGCTCTAAGCCCATGCTTTATTCAACTGATATGCATTTAAGCTGTGCTCTCACATACCATTTTTTACTTCTTCCGAACCATGCAAGAATATTAAAACTCCAAATTCCACATACTTTCCATTGCTGTGCTTATTTTAAATAAATCACTTTTGGAAAATCTAAGAAGAAAACCTTTCAAATATTGACAAAACATGTAAAAACAGTTAGAAAACATCTGATTATTTTAAAATCTGTATTTACACAACATACATGCACACAATCTCAATTTTTCTTTTGCAAATAAACAAAAAATGTCTAGTAAGATCCTTATTACAGACCACCATGCAGAATAAACTATCACAGCTTCACTGAAACCAACAAAACTACATTCAGCTCTACATCTCTTGGTGTATATACAAACTGATTAAAAAAAAAAAAAATTCCAGGTTAGAGCTGGAACAAAAAAGGAAAGAGAATCTTGTCTTACTGAATGAATACCTCAAGAATTAGGTCCTCAGATAAAACAGATTATACATCATGGATCAATAAAACCCATTTTATATCTATATATACATAGATAGATATTCATGTATATGCACACACATGTTCTCCATCAAGTATGAGAATACTCAGTCCATCGTCAGGCTCATCACAACACAACTTTAATGAATGTATTCCTTGATAGCAACTTTCGGAGTCTTGAAATTCAGGTACATGTTGGTATCTAGAGTAATTTTTTAAACATGCAAACTTGCAGCTTGATTTTACAGTGAAACTGGATCACAGGATAAACAATTTTGTATTACTAATATAAATGTAAACACACACAGTCGCGTAGCTAGATGACAAACTATCGCCATACAAACTCTCAACATGTTAAATATATAGTAGCAAAATATTTGAACATTAGACAAAACTTGCAAGCAACTTTAGGAAAATTTACTTCATAACACCAGTAAATTTTACAAACTCAAACTTTACCTCCAATCCTTTTTCCTCATTGCCTATGTTTTTATTTCTTCCTGTTACAGAAGTAATAGTGTCAGACACTTGACAAATTTTATCTGTTCTACTTCTATGTGCTCTCTGCCCACTATTCACTTCGTTCAGGCTGCTTTTAATATGCCAAACAAACACAATTTAAGCCAAGAATATTTTTCTAAATCTGCATGGAAAAAATGTCTCTTTGTCTCCCAAAATTCATTGCACCCTAGAATTTCCCTGGCTAAATCACACTAGGGCTTGGGTAGACCACAGTATAAGGTTGAACTAGTTCAGGCATTACCTTTGCGCTTCCCTTAGAAAGGGCAGGATCAGATATACACAGATACATATCCAACATGATTATTTTATGACTTACAGGTATTCACCTGACACTCTCATATCACATCTCACCCAAAAAAAAAACCCAAAACCAAACAAACAAAAAAAAAACCCCCACCAAACTTGTTCAATTTTCCACCTGCTATCAATATACATTTTGGTCATCTCTTATCTCATCTGCAATTCAACTACCCCTACCCATCTTCTCATTACAACTACTTACTTTGGTTTTTTAGTGGTGTTAAAGTGGGCTGGCAAACTACAAAATACAAGGGAACACCTGCATGAAACATACTTGTCTCAAGTCAAATACAGACCAGCACTTCACTGTTCACTATTTTTTGTGCCTAAGAGTCAAACCTGAAGAAGTGCACCATGCTACATCCAAATTTAAGACAATTGTTCCCAAACTGGGGAAAACCCGGCCCAACAGAAAAGCAAAGGAACACATCTTTGAGAGGATGTACTACAATGCAGCAGAAGTAAGGAAGCAACCAAGATAAGGTATTCGGGCATGGCCAGATCTGGGAGGCAGAAGTACCCTAAGAAAGATCTCACTGAGGATGTGCAAGGGCAGTGGAAAAAAACAAGAGTCAGTCACTGTTAGAAATCCAGTACCTCTCAAGTCTTACACAACGGTAGCTTTCTTCCACCATGTATTCCCTGCTATGAACCACTGACTTGACTCAACAATTCCTTGATGCTACTGCTTCTTTCTAATTCTACCTTCCTCCTTTAAAAATCCTGGGAGGAAAGAGACAAAGGTGAAGAAACAGAAAAAAATTAAGAACTTTCTTGTTAAGACAGAATCATAAAGTTGTTTAGATTGCAAGGATCTTACAGAGGTCATCTGGTTCCATCTCCTCCTCAAAGCATGGTTAACTTCAAAGTTACTTCAAGTGGCCCAGAGCCTTGTCCAGCAAACAAGATGCGGATTTTGCAGGCTCTCTGAGCGCCCATTTCAGTGTTTCATAGAACCACAGACTGGTTTGGGTTGGAAGCGACCTTCAAAGATCACCTATATAGTCCAACACCCCCTGCCATGGGCAGGGACATTTTTTACTAGACCAGGTTGCTCAAAGCCCCATCCAACCAGACTTCGACCACTTCCAATGATGGGGCATCCACAACTTCTCTGGGCAACCTGTTCCAGTGTCTCACTGCCTTCACAGTAAAGAATTTCTTCCTTATACCCAATCTAAACCTACCCACTTAGTTTAAAACCATTTCCCCTTATCCTGTCACTACAGGCCCTGGTAAAACTCTCTCTCTGTCTATCTTAGGATCCCTCTTTATATACTGAAAGGCAACAATCAGGTCTCCCCAGAGTCTTCTCTTCTCTGGGCTGAACAACCCCAATTTTCTCAGCCTTTCTTCACAGGAGAGGTGCTCCAGCCCTCTTATGATGTTTGGTGTCCCTCCTCTGGACCGACTCCAACAGGTCCATGTCTTTCTTGTACTGGGAACCTCAGAGCTGGACACAGTACTCCAGGTGGGGTCTCACCAGCACAGAGTAGACGGGGAGAATCACCTCGACCTGATGGGCACACTTGTGTTGACGAAGCCCAGGATGCAACTGGTTTTCTGGGCTGCAAGTGCACACTGCCAGCTCATGAAGTTTGAGAACTTTCATTCTCAGGAATTTTTCCCTTTTATCTAATCAAATTTTCCCTTCACATAATGTGTGTCTGCTGCCTCCTTTCACTGTACACTTCCAAGAAGAATCTGACTTTTCTTTTAACACCTTTTAGGCAGCTCAGGATAACCACTAGCTTCCTCAAGCCTCCTCAAGGCTGAACAATTCCAATCCTCTTACACATCTGTATTGTGTCACGTGCTCTTGTTCCCTACTCATGTTGGTAGCCAACCACTGAACTCGCTAAAGTATGTCACTACCTTTCTTATACTGGGGACCTCAAAATTGAGATACAGCACTCTAGATGCAGTCTCACAAGGGCCAAGCAGGGCAGTGGGAATCATCTCCCTGAGACTGCTGCCTACACTTTTGCTAACACACCCCATGATGCAGTTGGCCCTTTTTGCTGCAGGAGTGCATGGCTGACTCATGTTCAGCTTTCTGTCTACCAACACCCCAAGGGCCTTTCTGCTACTGCCCCCAACCTGTCCTGCTAGGCAAAAATTTCTGAAAAAGATCTTTTATTCTTATTCACCCACTGTTACGATAAATTAGTAAACAGTGTATGGACTACTGATGCTACAAGCAACGGAAGATCAGAGCTACCACAACAAATCAAGAATAAGCCAAGGCCTTGTGCCTTTCACACATGGTTGAAGAGAGAAGCTGATCAGGGTGCCACTCCCAGTTACGAAGCTGTTCTGTTTTCACATCAGTTTCTCACAAAACGCTCATCGAAGCTCTTCCAGTTGTCAAGTTAAAAAAAAAAACAACTCTCATTGTTTATTTAATTAAGGATCCCAGTTTTGACTCTTTTGATTCCACTATTTCAAGTTTTATTTTTACCACAGGATTTGCTACTTACCTTAAAATCAGAAAAGAAATTAAATAAAACAAATTTAGTTTTGCCTAAGGATTTTTAAGACTTTAAGAATATAATCAAATATCAAACAATTCACAGTAATACAAATTCTGGTAACTGCAAATAAAAAAGAAACATGGACAATATGCCTCCCTCCTTGAACTTGTAACCCTTACCCAGACCACACTTTTTAGACCTTTCCTGCGGTGAATTGGTGAAGTCCTACTAAAAGCAGCTTTCTAGCTGAAACAGGAACACAATATTCAGATCAGCTACCAGCAGAAAAGTCCCTGAAGACTTAGATTTAAAAGATAAGGTTGCATCAACTTACAAATGGAAAATTATCTTTTCAATAGTTGACTAGAAATGTCTTCTTAACCTAAACATCTAAATTACACAGCTACTATATATTAAGACACTGAAATACAATTAGAAAAAAATATTTCTCATTTCAAAAGCAAAGCTTTGTATTTCAATGCTAAGAACACTTCTATAAGAAAGCCAAAGCAAAGTGAAACTCTTATCTAATCATATGTAGTTTGAAAGATTCCCAAACTTTTAAACTTTTGAAGTAACTGTAAACAACAAAGATACTTTTTTGTGCAAACAGATCACTGCTATTGCAAAGGTAAAACCAGCTGGTATTAACAATACAGTGATACTACCGAAAATTCAATTTACATCTGAGCTCTTCCAGTTGCCATCTGTACAGTAAAGCTCAATAAACCACTTACTCCTCCTAGCAGATGCTTATCATAGATTGACAATACATAATCAAAATCTGCTCTTTAACCCTTTCAGCAAATAACCATTATTAAATCTGGTTTCAGCAGCAGCATTATTAAAACAGTTGGAAGGAACTCTTACAGAAGTTGTGTTAGTAATGAGGGGATTTTTTTGTTTTTTTAAACTGCCTTCCTATTATAAATTACAACACATCAAATGTAGTCTAACTGTAATAAAACTAGGTATTCCACAGAGAAACACACACTTTATTAATTCTGTCCTTGAAACATTCAGTCATTTTGTAATTTATTTCCATAATTGTTTTATCTAGCATGGTAATTTGTTTTCCTTGATAAATAAATCTAAACATACACATAAAAGCAAGCATATACACATACACACACACAATGACCATATTTGCAGACAAATCAGCAATATACAGCAATAAACTTATTTCATTTTTTAATGAAATTATTTTCAAAAAATAACTATGCAAAACTAAGTAAAAAGAGGCATAATTGCCTTCTCGCTGTTATTTACACTCTGTATAATTACTGTAAGCACATAAAACAGTTAAAATCTTATTATTTTTAGTTTCTTAGTCAATGTTAATTGTTGTTATTATACTGAAGTAAAAATATAATTAAATCAGCAGGTGTTAGACATATATGAAGGAAGTAAATTCTCACATTCTTTGGGGGATGGGCTGTTTTGGAAGCTTTTTATATTTTTTCTGAGCTTGCCAAATGTACATCCGCCTACACTGTCAAAAAACCAAACTGCTACTTTTCAAATACTATTACTACAAGCAATGAACAGCATGTTTTCATAGAATGGTTTGGGTTAGAAGGGGACTTTAAGGATTATCTACTTCCAACCCCCCCGCCATGGGCAGGGACACCTTCCACTAGACCAGGGTGGTCAAAGCCCCATCCAACCTGACCTTGAACACTTCCAGGGAGGGGGCATCCACAACCTCTCTGGGCAACCTGTTCCAGTGCCTCACCACCCTCACAGTCAAAAAAATTCCTACCCGTGTCCAATCTACCCTCCTTCAGTTTAAAACCACTGCCCCTTGTCCCGTCATTGCAGGCCCTGGTAAAAAGTCTCTCTCCATCTTTCTTATGATTCAGTTTTACAGATTAAAAGGCCACAACCAGGTGTCCCCTTGAGCCTTCTCTTCTCTGGGCTGAACAACCCCAATTTTCTTAGCCCTTCTTCACAGGAAAGGTGTTCCAGCCCTCTGACCATTGTTGTGGCCTCCTCTGGACCTGCTCTAGCAGGTCAATGTCTGTCTTGTACTGTAGGCCCCATAATTGTTTTGGGGGCAATATAAAAACAAAGATTCTTTTTCCACAACCAAAGGCAACTTCACATGAATTCCATGCATCCTTTAGAGTACGTACATTGATGAAAAGGCAAATACAGCTATGTATCTAGACGCATAAGCTAACTTCTGAAGAAATGAATGGGAACAGTTGTGGGGAGGGAGCTAACAATATACTCAAATTGCCATAAAAGCATAGAACTATTTTTGTTAACCGAAGTTCACCAAATTTTTCTTTTCTTTCCCCCTTACCTCTCTGTACAGTGTGCTCCAATTTGTTATCAATAGTTTCTCATCAGTTGCCAGTTCCCAGACTTCTTATCAAATTTTACTTACAGTTCAACAATCACATTTTTCTTGCAATTTCTTTTGATCTGAAAAGCTGACAAGTGATAAAGCACATGGTTTTTAAAAAAAAAAAAAAAAAGGCAAGATGTTTGCCTAACGCATGTTTCTCCAAGTCTGCTGTGTTTTTATTTCATTTGCAAACAGGCTACTATTTATACACACTTAGGTTTCATAGAATCATAAGGTTGGAAAAGACCTTTAAGATCAGAGTCCAACCATCAACTATGCCCACTAAACCGTGTCCTGAAGTGCCTTGTCTACGCATTTTTTTTAATACCTGCAGGAATGGTGACTCAACCACTTCCCTGGGCAGCCTGTTGCAATGCCTGACAACCCTTTCAGTAAAGAAATTTTTCCTAATATCCAATCTAAACCTCCCCTGCTGCAACTTGACGCCATTTCCTCTCGTCCTATCACTAGTTACTTGACAGCAGAGACCAGCACCCACCTCACTACAACCCCCTTTCAGGTAGTTGTAGAGAGCGATAAGGTCTCCCCTCAGCCTCCTTTTCTCCAGGCTAAACCACCCCAGTTCCCTCAGCTGCTCCTCATAAGACTTGTGCTCCAGGCCCCTCACCAGCTTCAGTGCCCTTCGTTGTCATGTAAGGGAAGTGCTTTTCTTGGCAATTTGCTTCTATATTTTATAACCAGTAATTCAAATATACAAAATCTTTTCCTGGGTCTGACACAGTAAAAAAACCTCAACACACTTTTTTTTTGTTGTTCACCTTTACACTCCTAGTCATCAACTCAAAGTAGGCCAATACATACTTCATTACTGTAAAAAGAAACTGGGTAGTTTTCAAAACCTGTCAAATCCTTACTTCTACTTTCTGGAGAAAGCATGATTTATGAATCCTTTAACATCTTCCTCTTTGCTCAAGATCTTCTTTTTCTCCCTTCACTCTCGCCGCCAAAAAATGGAAAAAAACTTAAGTGTAGATCTCACCCACAAAGATTCTTCTGCTAACCACAGCATGCACTAACTCTAGTATTCCTGTAATGACAACATCTCTCATAAACATAACCTGTCATCACAATTTTGGTCAAATTCTGAGGTCTCTCTTCTTAACTTTAACTCTCTAAAAAATTTTGTTCAGCCTTCTGCTCAGCTGATCTTTTACTTTTAAATCACTTGTTTAATTATAGCCATTAATAAATTTTTTAGTTACAACCATATAGAAAATTTTTAGAAAGTATTATCTGCATAATTTTCAACTACTGTGTCAACAGTTCTACAATGTTTCTGTTTCCACAGGTAAAGCGGTACTGTTAGAATTCACCACCACCGCCCTTTAGAACAAATAAAAAGAGCCATCATTGGGAATGAAAAGGACTTTGTATTTTGGGAGTAGAAATTTATAAATTATCTAAAATGGCATGACTTTAACAGAGAAAAAAAAACTGATGAAGTACAAGGAGTTATTACTTGCCATTTTTCCTAATCTTTTCGAGCTCTCCCTTGAGCAACCTATTTGTTACAACAGAATGCATACTGAAGTGCCATTTCTTTGGATGGAAGGGTTGTTATTGCTTCACAACAAAGAAAGTATGATCTGTAGGCTAAAGAATTGACTGTACCCACAAAAATGTTAGAGATAACTAAGGATATATTTTTTCTTCTTTTTCAGAGATTTGACATTTCTCATCCCTCACAAAAGGATTAAGGTAACTTATAGTTGGCCACAAACACACAAGCAGAATAAACTGGTACACTGAGTTAGTACAATCAGCCTTAAAAATAAGCTTGTTTCCCTTGCATTTTTTAAGGCCTACGGGAAAACTTATCAAAAACACAAAATCTTTCTAGAAATTCCTCCTGCTCTGCTCCAATTGCATATTTAGAGGGAAAAAGTTATGCATGTCAACTTGACCATTTATGGAGCATTCTTCTCATTCTACTGAGTAAGGCACTTCTTTGTCAGTATTCATCCTGATTGTTCTACAGAGTAACAGGTCAGCTGCAGACAGCCAGCAGCTTTCATTCCGTGGTTGTAGGTCTAGGGAAAACTGCCCCTCAAGTAGGATCTAGACTTGTTTGTGAGTAGTAACTCCCAAAACATTAAGGAGGAAGGAGCCCTCATAATACTTGAGTGTTCAGAGAAGTCAGAGAGAAATTTTCAACTTGAGCAATGGGTGTTTTCGTATTTCATGTACCTGTATTCTCAAATGGGATTGCCTCTCCTTCCCAAGAAAAAGGACTAATTTTTTATTTTTTTTTTAAAGATTTCACAAGTGAGAAAGTTAGCAGGTTTAGCTTTTTAAAGCCCAAGACATGGGTAATGTTTAAAACTAATTAGATACTACACACTCCTACCCCCTGCAAAACTGGAAGCTGCTTCTAGGAAGTTTCAATGTCTTTCTTCAGACATAGGGAGGCTGAGAAGGTAGCAGTCTTTCAGTTTCAGTATGGCCCAGAAAAAAAACGTTACCTCATTAATAAATAAACAACAAGGTTCAGCTTTTATCAAAAGAAAGCTTTTTCATTAAAACTGCCTTACCTTACAGAAACTGGCAGTATACTACCGTATTACAGAAAGTTTCACAGTGTCTGATGACCACAGTAAACTCAAAATCCTAGATATGGTCTTTCTATTTTTGTCTATTATTTCAAATTGCTTAATGACTTTCCTAGTTGTTTGGTTTTTTTTTTTGAACCTGGTTCAGATTGCTGCTCCTCACTTCAAAATAGCAGGCTATCTCACCTCCTGCCCTTACCTGCTCTCATATCACTGCCTACTAAGCAATGTGTTCACTAGAAAACTGTTCTTTTGACCTTTAATTCACTTGATCCCTCCTATTTAATAGAATTGCTCTCTCCATATGAACCTATTCGTTCTTTGAATTCAGCAGGTGTTGGTGCTCTTACCATTCCCATAAATACTGGATTGTCACATGGAGTGGTTTTAATAGCTTCTCTTTCTTCATTGTGCAGAAAGCATGCAACCGTACACTTGAAGTACTTCTGAGCCTTTAAAATTTAATCTTAAAAATTATTTTAATCAACATATCCCATTACTGAACATAAACTTACAATATGTCTTTACAAATTTAAGTATGTTATTTGCTATTTTCAGCATTATTATCACAAGTGTATGAAGAATTGATGGTTAATATGAGAAACACCAAAATAATAAACTTGAAAAATATTTTCAAATTTATTTCAGATGTTCCTCTCTTACTTTATGTACCTAACAGACAGTTAAGTACAATAGAAGTCAAAAAGCATGCCTAAAAGTTCCATCTGTGAGCTAAGCAAAGCCAGTTAGGCTTTCTGTTCAAATCTCTATCTATTTCAGTTTTCACTGTTAACTTTATCTGAAGCGAAGTACTGGAGTAAGACACAAACACTTTTTTTTCTTTAGTTACCCTGAAAAAAAACAAGCAAATTGATGTGAATACAAAATTCTTCATTTCCCGATAGTCTAATAAACTATCTATTAATAAAACCAAGATCATTCATGCTCATCACATAGCAAAATATCACACATTCTCTGACTTTTCAAAATACTTTTAAAAGGTGCTAAAATTGATTTTTTAATCAAAACTCTCAGAAAAATCTCTTAATTAATCTTAAATATTCCCTAAACTACTAAAGGTATATTGAAAATGGGCAACACACTAAAATTACTTTCTATCATATTTATTATTGCAAGCCTACATACAAAGAAATCCAGAAAGAATTATAAGAATGATATTATGGACATTAATTGTGAAGGACCTACTCAGTAGTTAAGCCTGAAGTCACAAAGGTAATTCCACATGTGGACTAAGAATCTAGAAGTCTTAGTTAAGCCTGTGCTTAATGTCTTGCTGAAATCATGATCTGGATGCAGAATTTAGCACCAAGCCACACAGTACATAATATTTTACTTTTCCCTATATGATTCATGCTTCTCAGGAAATTATCAGAATGCTTATGGCTACAGCTTACTTACTGTGATGAATGTGGTCAGTTCTGTGACATCGCTGTTTTGCAACCTGCAAACACAAAACAATTAACGATCAGCTAAGTCGTCCTTTCATCAAGTAATTTTCATAAAGACACATCAAACAGAACAGTAAAATTTCTCAAAAAAACACGTCTGTGAAGTATTTCCAATGTACTGAAAACAATGTTTCCCACAGCCAGATACGAAGCCATTAAAACAAGAACAGTTTAAGCCAAATGTTATGTAATCACACCTTTTTTGTTTGCAACCAGCTGTTTAAAATACACATACCTATTTTACCCTTACTAAATTGTGAATGATATAGTACAATGTGTTCCCCTTTGATGTACACAGTAAGTCAAAGGAATCTTACTGCTAAAATGCAAATAGAATTCTGGCCTCCAAGAATTCAATGGAAATTTTCTATTTTGTTTATACAGAACCAGAGTTCCATTCCATTGCTGATGCTCTCTAGCATAAGGATTTCAAATTCTCCTCATGCTATGAGAATTCAGAGGCATTGCTACACCAATACAAAATCCACACATATTTCACTGAAAATTTAAAACTAAAAATAATTTTTGAACACTTGTTTGGACTGTTTTCTTCCCAAAGTTTTTTTCCCTGGGTAGATCAAGTTCTTCTAAACACATAGTTCATACACGCTGTGTAAGAAAAGGGAAAACAGCATAACAGAAGCAACATTTGGAATACAACCATTTCAGGAAAATGTTACTTGCTATATAGTAGTAGAAATCTGATACTATTGGGGTTTTCTAGTAACTTTTTTTTCACTGAAGACTAGTAAAGAGTCAGTGAAATTTTACAGTTTGATCTTTTAAAAATATCTTCTGTAGCATTAAACATATACTTGCTATATAAAGCTTGTAGATGCACTGATAGAAAATTTTCACTGAGTAAATGTGCATAATTGCCTACATATCAAAAAAACCCACTAGGGTAAAATGTCATTTCAGGGGGTTTTTTTGTTGTTGGGTTGTTTGGGGCTTTTATTTTACACTGAACACTTTTTTCAAAAAACAGATGTGTAGAAAAATGGATGGTTTTACTCTGGAAATTTTTCTACACCATCACACTGATGGGAGCTTAAAGCTGGCCTACCTCACAGAGGCACAGTCAAGAAAACATACTAATAAATTTACACAAACAAAACTTCACCCATCTACATGAGCAAGATGATCTTTTACAGAGTTAGGTAAGCTAAGTAACAATTTAAATCTAGATAGGTAATTACATTAACAACAGCCATAGTTTTTTAAATTTAATTTTAAATTACAAACTGTAAATATATGGGCATTAACACAAACAATTGCTTTTTCGTTTGTTATGGTCACTACTGTCAAACTACACTCCCAGGCCTGCCAGAAAAAAAAATAGGTATTTTTCTCCCCTGTCAAAGGACAGCTAGGAACAAATTGCTCCTCATAACAGTCAGTGGCAGTATGATCAACCTATACAGGAAAGGAATCATGTTTGTTCTCCCAAGGAGAAATCAAAACATTACTGTTTCCCTTCTCTACCCTACTGCCATGCTTTAACATAACAAAAAAAAAAAAAAAAAAAACCCACAACGTACTAGACCAGAAACAAGAAAGAGAGAAGTGATGGAAGGAGATATGACACAGTAACTACACCATTTAAAAAGTGGGAGCAAAGCATTTGAGAGAGGAAAACCTTAAGAAGGTATTTACTTTGCTACTCTCTCAACCATCCTGCTGGCTGACTAGAACCCTGAGCTATCCTTCAAAAAGTAGAAAACTTTCTTCTAAGCTGGAAACATGGTGTTTCCTCTCAGCTGAAGCTCAAGTACTTGCTGCCTTTTACAATTTTGCACATACTACTGACTGCATCTACATCTGTGGCACTGCTATGATTTGGTTTTGGGCTCAGTCCTGAAGGCACCAACCAGGCCACCAAAACCTGAACCCTGGGACAAAATGTTAGAGGTTCAGCAGAGTTGAGGATAGTGAAAACAGCTCTTAAAGTTCCAGCTTGCCATTTGCAAGGAATGATAACCAGCTATCTTACTGGCACGTAGATCATACTGCACAATCACAGCTTCCTCAGCCCTGAATACTGTCCAATGAGAGGAAAAAGTTTCTCTACAGAAAAGTTACCCAGAACCCTAAGAATCCAACCACTTTGGAAAATACCCTTCTTGTTTTCCCCAGGATAACAACACTTCCAAAAGACCAGGAGGAAATCCTGAGTAGCAGATTCAGCCTGATGCTCTCTGACAATCGGTTGCTTCAACACATGTCCTTTACCAGCTGCTGACTTCTCTCTATGCTTCATCTGCTCTGACTGGATGCAAGTATGTAAACCAGGGAGTGAGGAAAGAAAGAAGGGCTTTTTTCATCTCTTCTCTGTCCTTAGTACATGAAAAGGGTCATACTTGGAAAATCCTCTCCAACTTTACTGGAAACGCAAAAAATTGTAAACAAAGTAGTTTCCGCAAGAAATTGGAATAGGTACTTAAGAAATTATAATACGAAAGACTGCACAACTGCAAGTAAAACCAGATAACGGTTTTAAAAACAGGCTTTACTATGGCTCAATACTTCAAGGTCTGCATATGTTAAGAATTATTCCCAAATCAAAAAATTTAAACATGAGCCACGTGCATAAGCAAAATCACTTTGTACTGTCTGGAGCTAGCTTACAGCTTCATGCCACACAAATTACTTCAGATACTAATGTGAAATATATTTCAACAAAGTACATTCATATTTTCTTAGCTTTCTTTGACTAAAGACCTACTAAAGTCAGTCTTTCATCTCAAATGGTGCAATAAATATTTCAGTCCACCTTCAAAACTCATAGAACACCTCAAGATCTGCTGCCTGTGTAAGCTTTCAGCCTTCTGTACTCCGGTACTCATGTTATTAGAGGTCATGTTCTAGGTCCATTCCTACCTTGAATACCTGTATACTTACATAAGCTAAAAGGCGAGTACCTTTGCATAGGCAGCTGAGGCATGAAGAAGTTGATTGCACCTGAGGGAAGGGTTGGGATAGGAGGGTTTTAAAATCTAAGCTTGGAAAGGGGTGATAGAACATGAAATCAGAGTTTGAGATGGATGAGCAGAGATGTCAGGAAATGTCTGGGAGATGCGAGGATGACAAAGCAGGAGAGGAAGGCACCAGAAAACACACAGTTGTGCAATACCACCAGCAGGTGCTAGGGTACGCAAATACAGTAATTTCTTAATCCCCTTCTTGAAATACTTAACAGAAATACAGGAACACAGCCCTCCATTAAAATATCATATGGTATTATGCAAATCACCCAGCATGAACATATGAGTATCACATACTTTCATTAGGCTAAATAAAAACTCTGTATTCAGCAGGAAAATTCAGCAGTACATTCAAAATTACAGATAATAAAACTAGTACTAGCGTTGAACTAATCTAATGCAGCAGTCAAATGTTCTTCCTCCCAAACAGTGTTAACTGCACATAGTCAAGATCTCAGTGAAGGTCCAAATCCAAGAATTTTACAGATTGGGAAAGTAGATCTGGCTAGACGTATATACACAAACTTACCTACTATCTTTTGATAAGCCAAAACTAACTTCAGTTGGACAATTTTTTATCACACACAACTGACTGACAAATGTTCTGTGTATCTAATACTCTCCAAGGGAAAAAAAAAGTGCATCTTGGTGCAGCTGCTGTAAACCTGAGCAAATACATTCAGTGTTTAAGAACAAAAAAAACAGTTGTCTATTATATTCACATAAGAACAAAACCTAACTTCCCATTTCTTACTCAAGTAAACAAACATGTAAATATAATGCAACATGTACAAAATGCATAACATACTGCCCTGGTTACTTCTCCCATATGCAGTACATATTTACAATAAACAAATTACCAAGTTAATTAAAGACCATTGTCCATTCTTCATCAATAAAGAAATGCATATTTAATGTGTGGTCTTGTACGACTGCGGTTGTTTATTCACTTTCCAAAGACTAAAGGTGTCAGTGTTTAGAGTTTATTCAGTTGCTGTAGAAAGCTACCTCAGTATATTAATAGCACTACGCCACAGTCAGTAAATAAATGGTCCAAGACCTCTAAAATAGGCACAGCAATTATTTTCCCTTTGAAACAGAGAAGAAACTTACACATTGAAGACATCCCTTCCAGCACACCCTGCCGTCCCCAGCATCAAAGAAATATTACAAGCTTACATGTTGGAATGGATTGAAATTTACCTCGTGAATTTTTCTTAAAGATAATGGCATTTTTATATAGCCATAGCCAACCTTCCCAGGTATTCACTTTATTTTTAAAATAAACACTATGAAAACTTTTAAAAAAAAAAAAAAAGACAAGATGAGGACCAGTCAAAAACTCAAAGTCCCAGGATTTAAGTGTAACTTGGGCTTTAAGTATATTTTGTACTTCTATCACAAGATTAAAAAGTGTTATATAAAATGCATTCATTACTTGACTACTTTGAAACTCTTCTGTTTGGTTTTAAATATACATTTCAATCCACAATGGTTACAGTATTTCCTTAAACACACTATCATGAAAGCACAATGAATGGCTTAAAGTTGTGTCATCATTGTGTCATCAAGTGTCATTTATTCATTTGGTTCCTGTTCGATTACTGTAGGACTTCTGAATCTACCTCCCTTCGTTACCTTGGCAAATCTCAGCCACACACCATCCACTTCAATAATGGAACTTCACCTCCCTGTAAAAATAATGCTCATTCTCTCCCTTCACAACAGTTGCAGAGAAGATACTTTTGTAACTCTAATCATTATTTTATTTTAAACACAGGGGAATTTTACATTTGCAATCACCTGTACATTTCACCTGTGTTTGAGATACACGTGTATCGCACATCGAATTAGCTTGACTTGAAAAATGATTTGAGGATTACACATGAAGCAGAATTCATATTTTTTCCCTCTTTCCAGCACCTTGTATTTGGTGCTCCCAAGAGAGTCAAAAGATGATTATCAGCGGTGCCATCCAATTATTTCACACTTTATCTTGGAAAATTGTAAATAATAAACCTGCTTTGCTTGAAAGAGATTACTCTTTACCCTCCAAGTAAATACAGTTGTGCATTTCTTCCTAAAGGGTAGCACTCAGTAGTAAGATAATTTTTTGGTTAACATTCCAAGACCTAATTGGGCATTTGCATATTATAAGCAAACCCATGAGGAAGTGGTGTAGAAAAGGTAGAGGAACTTAATATCATAAAGAACATTAAATAAGACAATGTAAGAAATGCACATAGTGGGGGACACCGTAAAATCCACAGAGTCTAAAGCTTAAACTGGGCTATCATAAACCCAATGTTCAGGCTGCTTTGTATAAAATTTAATTGTAGCAAGACATCCAACTCATAAAATCAAGGGTAAAAACAAAACAGATCTACCACACCACTTGATAGATTCTCAGAAGCAAAAGACTTGCCTGTAAATAGGATATACCCACACAACAATCCCCACTGTGACTGTTTAACTAGTTTTCAGCCAAGGTTAAGCTAAGTTAAACAATGCAACTATCTTCTTACAGCACACAACACAGTGCAGTTAATTTTCAAGTATTTACTGCTTTTCCTTTCAGCTCATGAGCAGCTGCATACTCCTGCCTCTACACTTACGAACATTTAAGTTACCCAGTCCAAAAGTGGTTCAGGATTCTGTGTGAGCTACTTCCACTACAAATACCTTAGCTCCCCAAAATTTTGTACAAGTCTTCAGGTACCAGATTCTACATATTCCAAAATTATTCCCTTACCTGTTTACAAATTTCAACTGACAGTACTTCAGTTTAAAATACTCCTTTTCTCCTTCTCATCCCATTGCTTCTGGTGGCAACTCCTTCTAAACAAACCCTCTATTCCCACGCTACCGAAATCAGTCTGAATGTACTGCTCATGTGCTCAGGAGTTCAGTAATACTGCTCTTGAACAGCCAGTTATAAATGAGATTGAAATGTACTGTGGTAAAGCAACCTATAGTCTATTTACATACACAAACACATCTTCCAACACTCTTCACTCAGCTGAGCAAGCGTACAATCCGAAG
The DNA here is from genome assembly GCF_964188355.1 of Buteo buteo. NCBI lineage: Eukaryota > Metazoa > Chordata > Aves > Accipitriformes > Accipitridae > Buteo > Buteo buteo. The sequence continues at coordinate 54,575,208 of NC_134175.1, forward strand.
AAAAACAGGGGCAGGATGCAGCCACAGTAGTGGGACTGCTCCTTACAGCAAAATCTCAGCACAAGACGAAATAAGGCACAATAGAAAATCGTACCAATTAAATGGAAGCAGCACTGACTCTAAATTGTTTCAAACTTCTATTCGGAAAAGCAAGAATTTTGATCATCACAACCAGAATGGATTAGATGGCCCAAATGAAGGCAAATACTCAGGTAGAAACAACAGCACATACTTTTGATAGCTGTGGGGCTTCATTACTTGAGTACCTTGTAGCTGCCTATCGCACATTTCTACCATCCACTTTACAACTTATTGACAGGTCCAACTTGATCACCAGCATATATTAACTAACAGGCACACCTATCGTGGCAAATGTCATTCTGATTGTTGCTTCCTCTAGAGTCCATCCTCATGTTTGCTTTACTCAAAATTGAATTTGCATTAGCTAACCATGTAAGGGTTTGCACTACAGGTATAAAATCAACATATAAAAACTTTTTTCAGAAGCAACCTCAAGGAAGAATCCAAATTTCTATGTTTACTGAAGGTTTTAAAAGCAAACTGTAAAAGCAAAAAAAAACCCCAACATAAATCATCATTTATAAAAAGACACAGCTTTTATTTATAGGGCAAAACCAGGGAAAACACGACTAAGACAAGTGACTGTGAGGTTTGAAAAAGCATTCTATTTGCTGCAGATATGTATATCCCAAGACTGAAGCTTTAAAATTTTGAAACTAAAACCAAAGGAAGCATCTACTTTTATGAATAATATGGTCTTTACATATTTCAGTATTTTTCTTCTCCCTGATTAAATGCACACAGACTGGTTTTGGCCCCAGCGTCCAAAGTACAGAGTAAACAGGCACCTTAGGTATAGAAATACTAAGTGGAAAACTAAGTTAAAACTCAGCAGCAAAGATATGATTTGGCATGAACTTAAGGAAGTTACAAAAAAACAACTTCTCTGTCCAGAAAAAAAATAAATTAAAAAGGACCAAAGAATATTATTTCAGACTAAATATTCTCTTCCTTGACACAACTGTGCATACACACAAACATGGAAAGCTCAGGATTTACCATTTAATTGTGCAACAACGTAAGTCCTTGCAACTAGTTTCTTTTCCCTTTTAGTGCTCACAGTTATTCCATTAACAAACCCCAACAGAAAAGCATTTTATTGTGGTTTATCTTTTAGATTTTAGAACTAATTACTAAAAAGTGTAAAACAAAGTATCCTTAAACACAAACAAAATCCTAATGCAATTTGAGAATAGAAGGCCAGAAACAGCTTACATTCCACACTTAATGGAGATAAGTGGAAGTTGAACATTTAGAACAGGAAGAATAAAAAATGTGGAGTGCCTGGAAGAGGAGACTGTAAACTTTCCTTTATGTTTATATTTCCCAGTATCAACCCAGCACAGGCAAAATGTCTCACTGGCTGCACTGTGCTACACAGACACACAGGTGTAATAACCGCTTCTCACTGCAAGAATAGGACAGTAAATGTGGACAGGAAAGATTGTATTATTTTTTCTTTTCTAATTTCATTATTAACTATGCAATGTTAATGCAACCTAATCTTTTTTCTTGCATTATTTCCTTATTGTGTACAAAGTGAAGAAAAAGGAAGTTTCCTGTGCTTAATATTAACATATAAATGGAGCTAACTGAGGTTTGACTTAAGTGGGAAGACAGGGTGGGGTGAATTCCCACCTTTGTTACTGTTATCACTTGCAAGGTCGTTTTTTAAGCAAGACTAGAATAACAAGTTTACATTCTGGCAATGGCATCTTCTCAATTAAATCAAAACTTAGAATCTGAAAGCACTGCCAAATGCAGCAAAAACTGCACCATTTTCATAAGATGATGAGGCAAGAGTTTTCTTTCTTGACTGCAATTTCCTTCTTTCTCCAATGCAAACATACTACAAAAGATATGCCTGTCTCTTAAAAATTGACTTGGTGCCCTTTTTAATTATATTGCAAAGAAAGGTTGAAAGAACATGAGTTTTCAAGTTACATTCTTCCTGGTTTTCATTAGTAATTCAGGACTTGTCTCCTCTGAAAGTTTACTGTGACAGGAGAGCTAACAAAGTTAGGACATTATAAAAGACTGAAAAAGTGAGATTAGGGAAACTTCGTCAAACTGTTTCATACTTCTGTTAACACTTATAACTAGTATTTCTTGAAAGCTTGACAGAACATTTGATAAAATGGGGGCACTTGTTCCCTAAAACTTACATAAATATTTGAAAAAACTGAAGTTAGTTTCTCTATGCAAGACATGCCATTACTGATACCTTTGGAAATCTTAGCAGAAAAGTCATTAATACCTATTAAAGACTAACACATGACCATCTGCTTCTTGGAAAACCCTTCTAATGGAATAGTCAAAAGGAAGAGAAAAGAGAAGCCATGGCCCTAAAATACACACTTTTATGAAAATAAGCTGATAAAAAACCCACACGTTTTTAGAAATATTTTTAAAGGCTTTTATCTCCTTTGATGAACTAATGTGTGGAGAGCCAATTCAAAATACAGATTTCGAACAAAAGATTGACCAAAAAAATCTCCACTGTGACAGCGCAGTTAACAATGTAAGCTTTGTGCAAATATATTATATAGTTTCAGAAAAATTTTAATCTGTCAAAGCAAAATTATCCTTTATGATTCTGGAAATTGACAATTCAACAGGATTTCATTATTTCAGCAATGTGCATATTCGTGCTAGCAAAGACTGGAAATCAGTTGGTATGAGGATTATTTAAGTACTAGAAATCAAATGCTTTCCCTAAGAGTTTGGGGTCTGGGCTTAATTTCTTTTAAAAGATTTATATGTAGTTGGGTTTTGCCCACTTGCAATTCTTCTCCCACCCCCTTCTATAAACCAGTGTACTAATACTGAAAGAGCACATAACTGGGAAAGACTTCCTGGATCAAAGCTACTTCCTTCCTATCCCACATCATGCAAACCTTATAATGGATCAAATGCCATCTTAAAACTTGGCTTCTTTCTCCCATCTTTATGTTCCCCAGGTTTGCAGCCCAAAATTTTTCTCTATCAGCTTAACCCCATTTGTTTGAATCCTACAATTTGTGTGTTCTTTACACTGTTTTTCTTGGAGTTTGTTGCCTGTAGGGCAGGAATATGCAAGCTCTCCGTTTTTAATTTTATTAAACTAAACGAGTCTAAATTCTTTCAAATCCTTCTGTAAGTCTCCAAATTACCCTCAGAATCCTAGTGTATGTTCTTCTCACCTATTTCAGTTTCAAGTTCCTTGAACACAAATAATCCCTTCTGGAACAAAAGGGAAATACACTGTATTCCAGATGAGGCCTTACCAGGACATTCCCAGTGCAACAATGATGTTAGAGAATCATTAAAGCCACTGCACAAAAAGCCTCCCATCCAGAGATGCCACATTCACCTCAAGTGAATCATTCAAGTATTGGCCAATAAAGATACAGCAGTCACATGCTCACCTGCACCATGCAGAACTGTTTATTGGTTAAGCTCTTTACAGCTCTTGCTGTACCTTCTGAACAGGAGCAATGCAATGGGGGGGGGGGGAATCTGATGAAAAAAAAACCACACTGAACTGTCTTGAATATTATCAAGTTCCACTGGGTCTCTTAATTTTAGCTTAAGACCAAAAATTTCTTTAAAGATCTTCTTGTTTCTTCCACTCATTTGCAACTGTACATTCCTCATTACGTTAAGTATTTGAAAGGAGAAAAACAAACGTAACTTCTATTCCCCCCAAATGCCCTGTTTTCTCACTTAGGCTATTACTTTATCATTGCTCAAGAACTAACCATTATCCACCTACATTAGACAAAATTCTAGAAGTGGCAGGAAACAAAGGTCTTTACCTTATCTTAACTTTGTAAAAACAGAATGAAGATAAGAAATGTTAATTCAGTTTCACTGTACAAAGAAAACATCTTTTGAGCAGCAGCAAACAGAAGTTGTCCATCTTTATGACAACTGTCCTAAACTCAGGAAGACACATTTTTATTGTGAGTATGCTAGCACTGCTTTATGAAAGCAGAAGCCACATAAACCCTGTGATCAATTGCAGTCCTTGCTTTCTTCAGGGGGCAGGTTATACCTCTGTGCTGCAAAGGAAATAGAGCAGTTGGTCAGCTGCTAGAACACTCCACACAGGAACTCTGAATTGGCCCCAAAATGCAAGACTGAGGCGTGTAGCCCACAGCTCCTCTGTATTCTTTTATTCAAGCAATTTGATCCATGAACATGGAGACTTCTCTTGCATTCAATTCTCTCTGTATAGGGACCCACTTACATCCATCAGAGAAATATTTAGGTTGGAAAGACCTTTAAGATCCAGTTCAATCCTAAACTAACACTGCCAAATCCATCACTAAACTACGGCCCCAACTGCCACATCTACATGTCTTTTAAATACCTCCAGGGAAGGTGACTCAATCATTTCCCTGGGCAGCCTCTTCCAGTGCATGATAACCCTTTCAGTGAAGAACCTTTTCCTAATACCTAATCTAAAACTCCCCTGGTACAAGATTGTCTGATCATGATCAAGTAAACACCTTCTAGACATAGTCCTTATCATTCTCTGAATTGTTATCCTTCCCCCTTGATCTTCATTAATTTGAATTTGCTTGTTTGACCATTGTCATGGTTTAATTTTAAAAACATTATTATTAATTCTCATACTAGAACAATTACACATAATCTGATTTCCAAATGCTGGAAATCTCTATACACACTGTGTGAAGAACAAAGAGGATCCTCCTTTTCCTTATTTCTCTTTGAGTGCAAAAGGCCACAAAAGCTTAACTACCAGTCGGAGGCCTTATTTAATTCAGTAGTACTAAAAAAGAATTCAACTTCTAAGTCCTTTTTGCATTTTTCAGGTAAAACATGTGTCTGCAAAACATACCAGTTTTGTAGCATCATTATCCCTTCACTGAAATAGAATTCCAAGCTAAAAAAAGTGAAAAAGTTCAGAATGCTGAGGTATGGTTTTTTATTCACATTGCTGACCATTTCACACAGCTTGACAAGGTAAGATTCCTAGACTCAGCTACTAAGAAAAAAATCTCTTTGGAAGAAACAAAAGCTGTGTGGATCGTCAAAGCTCTGTCAGCACATCAGACACTGTTAGGCCATGAACCTTTCCACATCAGGACCTTTCACTGTTATGACAGATGAAAGCAATGATGTCAGCAGTGACAAGGTCTACATCATGATTAGGTATTTTGATGAAGATTCAAGAGCTGTGAAAAAAAGATCGTTTTGCAAAGCTTGTCTAAAAGTGCTGAAAGGCTTTTGCATCACTTAATTAGTTTTCATCGACTCCCACATTCTACAGACACGATAGAATTTTTCTCTGCCTCAGCATTTACAGGGATCGGCAAGCACACTTAGAACTAAAAAGTGTCGGCTATTCTATATAACCTCCCTTGTGTGTCACTTCTGTACATTTGATAAACAAGAATGATGTCAAGGCCATTCTCCAACAAGTGGGGACATGTTGATTAACAACTCTACCATGCCAGTATAAATTGAAGAAAAGAACGCTGTCAGTAAAAATATAATACCGTTCCTTTTCCTGCCATCATCATCAGTGGAAGGTGAAAGAAAAACGTGGAAAGAATTAAGTTTTTCTTTTAGTGAAGGAAGCACCATTTCATCCCTTAACATCCATTTTGAGCTGAACAACAAGAGAAAGTCTGACTATTTATTACGGCATTAAGAGGGACTTTATCTTCATGCTCTGTTTAAAGACTGACCGCTACCTTGAGACTGCGTATTTGCTCCACAATGTTGTAAGCTGTAGCAAACGAGGGAACAGAAGATGTGACTTCAGCATTCATGCAGCTGCTCCTGTCTGCCAATAAGACACTGTAATTGTTTTGCTTATTGCCCCATTAGCCAGAAACCCCAGTCACAAATGAAACTTCACTGCATTTTGCATGATTCAAGGAAATGTGCACAGTATTAAATAAAGCAATAATCACACAGACACAAACACAGCTGGGGAAAACATAGATAAAACAAGGATGAAGAAGTCAGTCAAGGGAAGAAAATAAGAAAAAAAAATCAAACCTATGAGAAAGGGGAAAAGGTTTGGTTTTTTTTTTTAAATTAATAAATTAGGTTACTTAACTGAAAAACAAAAATGCAATGCAAGCGAAAAGTGAAAAAAGCATATAGGAACGAAGTGACAATTCTTTGCATTATTATTGTTATAGTTATTAGAATTGTGAATACACATAGTTTGAAGTTCTTTTAATTTTTGCAAATTCTCACCATTGATATAGGTAGCTTTATTAGGCGTGTATTTACCATCACAGCCAGCATAAAGTTGAGACATCATATTTAAAAGGTCAGTAAGTCACTTTTATTAAGTCTCCCAGCACTAAAATCTGCTAACACATGGTTAGATGAGGTGTGAAATACAGGTTTGATTCCCAATTCAATTATATCAACTACACAAGCAAATATCAAGAATCCTGTTCTGAAAACTGTAACAATAAGCTACTTCTTTCCATGTAAAGATCTTATTCCCCGGTCCTTAACAAATAAAGCAGTTTCATCTCTAAAATTTGAAATTTGGGCTCCCTCTGACATGACAAACAGAAAGAGCCTGTATCTTCTCTAATAAAAGCAACTACCAGCTGCAAGATAAAGCACTTCAACCAAATGCAATTGGAACTTAATTGGTTATCAAGTATAGCTACATTTAAACATCCTTTGCATCAGATCTTGTCTATTTTCACATCAATGACAAAAACACTGCCCTGCCTGTTAGCAAAACCAATTAATCCAAGTTGTAAAAGAAAAAAAAAAATATATATATATATATCCTATTCTTACAAATTAACCAGAGAAATAAAGAAAAAATATTATTTACATGGTTTTCTGAAACACTAACAAATACCTCTCACATTAATCACAGAATGGTTTGGGTCAGAAGGGACCTTCAAAGATCATCTAGTTCCAACCCCCCTGCCATGGGCAGGGACACCTTCCACTAGACCAGGGTGCTCAAAGCCCCATCCAACCTGGCCCTGAACACTTCCAGGGATGGGGCATCCACAACTTCTCTGGGCAACCTGTTCCAGTGCCTCACCACCCTCACAGTGAAGACTTTCTTGCTAATATCTAATCTAAATCTACCCTACCAATCACCTGCTATTTAGAGCCTGAGATATTGTGGGAGAAAAAGATCACCCATATTGTGTGACACTGAAGAGTTAATTTAGACCTGACACAGAAGTAGTATTTTTGAGGCAGAAACACAGATTACTTCTTAGAGTTACTTGTAACTGTTCTCTTGATGTGTGATACATATTTTAAAAAAAAAAAATCATTTTTCAGATTAAATACACAAGAAATTACATTACCTGAAGCAGGTAAAGTGTAACATATTTTTATAACACCAAAGTCACAAACAGAAATTTGGGGAAAAAAAAAAATAAATTCTGTGCAATGTATTTGAAAGCTTATTTGGCAGAGTACTACTGGAACCCAAGAACAAAAACACTTCCAGAAAAAACAATCTTACATAATGCTGAGATCATACTATTTACTATATATCAGTGCATATATTTTATAGGCATATCAGAAAAAACAAGAATAGATTTAACAATAAGAGCATTATAGAAATGGAGACAGCTTTTACCTACAAATATATATTAAGGAACAACAATAATCTACCGTAATTCTAATTCACTCTTGCCCAAGATAACATTATCTTCTTGAAGCACAAATGTGTAACATTTTTAGGCACCGGAATATTCTGCTCACAGGGACTAACAGTTTCCATCTACCCACAAACCAAGTCAGCATAATACAACGTCCAAACACACAAACATAGCCTTCAGTAGGCCAAACACCTAGAGCTTACAGCTCTTGCTTTTTCTTCAGAGATAACAATCATAGGCTCCTGCACTGACACCTATCATACAAAAGGGAGAGTAACACTTATTTTACATATTGCATAGTCCTTAGACAGTAATATCACATTCCCTCTTCTGTATTTCACAATGTATACTCTTCAATTCTGTCCTTGAGAACCACATAGTCTGCAGCTTTTACAGTACTACAGAAGCAGCAGATATTCAAATCTGAGTTCCATAGCCTTGTATTGGGAGATGCCATTAACAAATACCTAGTAATGTAAGATAAATAGCAGCACTTCATAAGAGAAATATATCAGGATATGAAGAAGCTGTGATAATAAAATACCCCACTTCTGATTCAAATATTGCATCTTCATTCTCGTTTAACAGTGTTTAGTAAAATATTTTATTTAAATTAAAAACCATGTAGTAGATTTTATTGGTTTACACCACTCCACTACATTTAGACTGGAACACTGCTCGTATTGAAACAGTGACAATTACAAGGTAACAGATCATACAGTATGTTTCCTAGTTGCATGTATAGTGAAGGCAGCATTATTTTTCAAAACAACCAATAAAAGATGCAAAAACGCATTTTGTTATTACTGACAGATATATTTTTTTTAAGTATTTATTTAGTTTCTGAAGTTTACTGCCTTACCAAATAAAAGCACTGAAGTTGATAAGCTAACTTTAGCATGGCAAAGAACAGGGAAACACTGATTTTCCTAATTTTCAAAATCATGATAAGTTTACATATTACCCTTTATGTCTTCATATTTGCAGAAATGGAGAGTGATTATTAAAAGGTGGAATTACAATCATAAAAGAATGAAACTAGTAAACATATTTTATCAAATTAAAACAGTGACTTTACAGTAACATATTACACTTTGGGAACAATAAAAGGCTTCAAATGGGTCAATGTGCAAATAATCATATCAAAAGCAATATAAAAGCCTGCATCACAGAAAAACAATAGTACTAATGGACATCTTCAGTTGTTAATCCCTCAACTGTCAAGACACATGACATGAGCCATATGACAGGCATACCTAGCTGATTTATCATATCACATGATAAGTACAGGTCTAAGACACGTTACCTGGAAAAAACCCACACTGGTGGGTGAAGTCTGTTCCATAGAGTTTCCTAAACACAGAACCCTGCTACAGAAAGTTCATCTCCCTGAAGCCAAAAGGCAAAGTAGACCCTCCAGCTGAGACTACCACAAAAAATGCTGGAATACAGAAGTTACGTTGCTCCCTGCTAGCATGCAAAATAGAGGCACTGAGAAAGCCAATAAGCAGACACAAGATAGGAGTCAGATGAATGAGCCTTATACACTACAGGAGCACTGACAGATAAGCAACAACTACACTCCCAGCAAGAAGAAAATATTTTCCTTCTCTAAGTACTGTTTTAATTTATGCCAACAACATCATTTATACCATGGCTCTATAATGCCTGGTTAAGGACAAAAAGCAGGCACGAGTGATTTACATATAGTTGGACTTGGTAATTATTTCTTCAGTTCTGTCTTTGATCGATTACTGCATATATTTACATTGCCAAGTTCTCCCTTCCCCAAAACCTGAGGGGAGAAGGAGAAGGGTTGATTTTTCTTTTATAAAATTAGCTCCTTTGTTTTTCACTGAAAAACGACAATTATTTCAGTTCAAATTTATCCACACCTAAACAAAATACACAACTTTCTTGTAATTTGACAGAATGGAGCTACAGACATCTTTATTATTCTGAGTAGAAGCAACAAAAAGAACAGAAGTTTAACCTATAATGCTCAGGTTTCACTGTACTCACTCACACAGTTTATCACAAAGTTACTAAGATCACCTGTGTCAAGCTTTTCTCATATCATGATATAACAACAGGACAAGAAAAGCCATTTCATACTTTCCAAATCTGTCAGTTTCCCTAAAGCACACTTTTATGAAGTCATTCTCTCTCAGGACATTGTGCATTCACTGTCAAAACAGTACAAACCAGGAAAGAACAGAACAACAAAACAAAAAGTTATCTTTTTAAAGATCACATTGGGCAGACTGTATTTTAATCCTCATGCAACTTAATCCAATGAAACTTAAAGACCTCAGAATTTTAGAATACATTAGTTCTAAAGACCGTAGCAATAGTCTACTCTTCTAGACAAAACTTACAACTGCACGCACTCCTAGTATCATTCTGACACAAAATAAGTTTAAACAATTGACCAAAACATCCTAAAACATAAAACAAGTGACACACAGAATCACAGAGTGGTTGAGATTGAAAGGAAGGTCATCTCATCAAAGCCCTTGCTCAGAGTCACGTACAGCCAGCTGCCCAGGACTACGTCTAGATGACTCAAGTATCTCCAAGGGTGAAGACTTCACAACCTCTCTGGGTAATCTGTGCCAATGCTCAGTCACCTTCATGACCCTTTCTCAAAAGGGTTTCCTGATATTCAGGGGGAACCTCCCATGTTTCAGTGTGTGCCCACTGCCTCTCATCCTGTCACTGGGCACCTCTGAAAAGAGCCTGGCCCCATCCTCTTTGCACCCTCCCTCCAGGTATTTATACACATTGCTGAGAGCCCCCTGAGCCTCCTCTTCTCCAGGCTGAACAGTCCCAGCTCTTTCGGCTTTTCCTCACAGGAGAGATGCTCCAGTCCCTTCAAGAGCCTAACGGCCATTTATCAGACTCTCTTCAGTAGCTCCCTCTCTCCCCCACACTGAGGAGCTCAGAATCAGACACAGAACTCTACCCTTCTGACAAATTTCACCTCTGTCCTTGAGCATGTATTCAGCTAATTTTCAAACAGTGAAATGGCATAAAGAATTATGGTAACAACTTATGAATTATGGTAATTCTTATGGCATAAAGAATTATGATATCAACTAGTTCAAAGAAACATAAACTGCATACAGATGTTTCTCCATACTATCGGCAAACACAGTTCCGTGTTATTAATGAACAAAATACATTGACAGTGTTGTGGCACCAAAACAACAGACTACAGGACATCACTGGAAGCTGGAAGTGTAAAGCAAGCTAGCCATTTAATCTCTTACCAGTTAAAAGAAAATTGAGAATTAGGTAGGAGTGATGGACTCTGCTGCCAGGAGTGCCACTGTTTTTTCTACATTCCCCCTTCTCCTTTCCTATGAGCCAAGTCTTGCTGAAGTGATGACGTAAATCTTGGCCACGTGGCAGGGGGTGAATTATAAAATAGTCTAAAAATAAGGAACTGGTGGTAGTCTTTCTTATTATTATTATTTCAAACCATTCATATATATTAAATTCATTATCCTAGCATCATTCTAGTACAATAGCAATGGCCTGGCCTCTGATGATGATGGGAAGCAAACAGCAGCATGGATTACAGCAAGCCTGAAGACTTTATTAATGGCTACCTATTGAAAATAACTATAGCTTTGTGTTTCAGATTACTTTCCTTCTACTACCCTACTCTTTCTGAGCAAAAATAAGCTTGCAAGTACTTTCTTCTGGTCTGCGAGTTTTCAGGTTCAGAGTAAAACACAGTTTTGACTCAGGTTTCTGCTAAAATGAAGGCTGACAAGATAACTTATGAACTTGTAGAAGAAAGTTGTCTGCCCAGTGACTGAGAGAGAAAATTTTGTAAAGAAAGGGCACTAAAACCTGAGTGGAAGGGACCAGTGCAGGGCATGATGGGGCAAGAGGCCACAAGCTAGCTTAAATCCAAATATATCAAGTGTTTCATACTAGAACATCCTTGTCTTTTCATTGCTTAAAAGCTGGAGCTTGAGCTAAAGAAGGAAACTTCCACCACTGCTTAGTGCTAATTTAACTCTGCTACTAATGAAGTCCAAAGCACTTCTAACAAGAGTATCAACAGAAATGCTAAGCATTTTTTAGATATTGCCCTAAGTATCAATCAATATCTGAGTATCTCAGACAAAAAACATTAAAGCAAATTAGTAATAATCCACCCTGGCATAGTTTTACTAACAAACTACTTTTTATTTAGAAGGAAAGATGGTCAAGATATACATTTGTTCTAAATCTTAACACACTTGCTTTCAGTCTGTGATCTACAGACACCTGGTAACCTGACCCCTGACTACTTCTTGATGGCCCATAAAAAATAACCAGGAAAGCAAGCAACAGGGAAGTTGAAAATTAATCATTCTAATACTAGACTCTTTAAAAGATGTGATTTCTAATTATTTCATTGGTTGCTATATGCAAGATATTCCATTAAAAAAAAAAGGGAACTTAAATGACTTGTTTAAAAAACAAAGCTTCTCCAAGTCCTGTAAAAATTGTAGTCTTACACTTTTGCTGTTCAAAATTAGTTAAATTTATACTGGTCTAATGGCACCAAACTTCTGTTAGCTGAGTCAGAACATACTGAAAACCTGTTTTCCAGCAATGATATGATGACTTCTTTTCTACCATCAGCAGAAGTTAATTATTGCCACATGCATGAACCAGTGTGATTTATATTACAATAAAGCAGCCATTTGTGCAGGCTTCTTAATATCTGACAAACAGGTCTGACTCTTGCTAGTCTGGTTTACAGTATGGAAATGAATCAGGTATGATCTACCGCATCACTAAAATCTAGTCCGTGATATTTAAAAAAAAAAAAAAAAAAAAAAACAAAAACCAAACAAACCAACAAACCACACATTCACTTGCGTTAAAAGATAACTATGACTATACTTTTTAAAACCCTATGGTTTTCATTTACATTTGACCAAATAAAATGGCAAGTCCTGCTTTTATTGATAAAACTGCCATCAGCTGTCCATAACCTAACCATGTGCACAATTTGTTTCACGGGACACTAGTGAGCACACAGACTTTGGTTCTGAAAACTAAAATGAAAGCTCTGGAAAACTGTGTATTATGTGCATGCATTTCACAAAGGCAAGTTTTCGTTTCACACATCAATGCAAATATTTGTTCTCTCATGTAATACTGGAATGAAAAGATAACAACAAATTAGCATGAACTGCGTTAGCATATCTGCGTCCTCAGTAAGAAATACTTACATGTGCACATGGGAATGATTCTAAGGTATTTTCACTAACAGAAATAATTGGATTGTTTATTGCTTGTATTTACATATGTAAACATCATTCTATTCACATTACTTAAGTGACCTACATCTTCTAATTGAAATCACACCAAATTTATTCCAAAAACATAATTTTGATCCAAAAAGTAAACTTTAGTATCCAGTATCCACATTCTATTATGCACAGAACACATGCAAGAAGGTACCATGCAAAAGCATTTTACTTCACGTTTCCTTACGCGCATTCTTCTGCAAGCAGTGTTCCTATGATGGTCCTTTGCATTTTCCTACTGCCATAAACCAGATCCTCCCCAGGAAATACAAGCCCACTGCAACAACCCACTCAGCAAGGACAGCGATGACAGTGGAGATATACTTGCTGAGGAATATACACACTGAGCAATCGGACAACTGTTACGGGCAAGAGTGAAGTAACACTAATACTGCCTACCATTTCCTCAGCTGGTGGGTCTAATGTGTGCATCTTCTTCAATACAGTGATTGATTTTCACAAAACTGTAGAACTTTACCTTTGAATATCTATCCTACCTTCACTTATGGCTGAAAATGAACAGAAAAGAAAAGTTACTGCATGGAATGGATAGGCACATGGACAAACAGGTGAATGGACACAGTGTTGTCATAAAATTTTACGTGTTGACAACAGGTACTTAAAAGGGAAAAAGCTACAAAGGAACCTCCTGCATAATTAGGAGTGACCAGAAGCATTATAGAAGCAGTTGAGTTTTATCAGAACTTACTTGTTCCATTTCATTAACAGCATTTGAGTTCAATCTGTTTATAATAAAGTGTGTAAATACAGGTTAATCTGCAGCTCCAAGGCTAACAAGGCTGTGGATCCATGACAATAACTATTTAAGGATTCTCAAAACTCTACATTATGTAGAATTCAAAAGTGTGTCATTTTTTAATTAATGCCATTCTATGCATCACAGGCAGATTTTTAATTGGGATGGTCCCTCGCATCACTAAGAACCACAATGTGAATACTGTACATGCATCACAGCCAAACTTTTAAGTACAAAACACAACCATGTTCAAAACAGTATCATATTCACTGGATCAGCAGCCGCACAGAATACTTTCCTGCTTTCTCTGGTGATTCTGTCCAGAAAAGGTAGTTATGTTTAAAAAGCAAAACCAAAAATGCTCCAACTTAGAATGTGCCCAGATAATAAGGCCTCAATTTTTTACAGCCTACATTCTTCTGACTACTGTGATTCAGTGTTAAGTGGGGTAAAACATTTTCCATAGTAAAGAAAACATCAGTTAATGAAATGAAAAAACTGTTGAAATCTGGTAATTTTTTTTGAGAAAAAGCGTACATTATTACATTTTGAAGACAAAAACCCCCACACTACTAAAGGTGTATTAAAATAGCATTAACGTTACTACTGAAATCATGAAAAAAGCCTAGTCACTGATTAATTTAAGGCTGAGATCCTGTAAAATAATTTTACATGCTTAGCTCCTTTAAGTGTCAGTAGGTCAATGTCTGTTTAAGAACGCAGGCACACACTTACATCCATTCAGGATTAAGATGTATTGACTTAATCTAACTGCATCTGAGTTATGACATGTGCCCTACATCTCATGGTAAACTTGTGTAGCAGGGTCACCTGAGATCTATATACTGCTTCAGTTTTCTTCCAGCAGATGCAGGCATCAATTCAAGGAATACAAGTGACAAATAAACAAGCACCTTTATAGAATCATGGAATCATTTAGTTTGGAAAAGACCCTTAAGATCATAGTGTCCAACCATAAACCTAACACTGCCAAGTCCACCACTAAACCATGTCCCTAAGCACCACATCTACACAACCTTTAAATACCTACTGGCACAGTGACTCAACAACATCCCTAGGCAGCCTGTTCCAATGATTGACAACCCTTTCAGTGAAGAAATTTTTCCTAATATCCAATCAAAACCTCCCCTGGCACAACCTGAGGCCGTCTCCTCTCATCCTATCACTTGTTACTTGGGAAAAGAGACTGACCCCCCACCTCACTACAACCTCCTTTCAGGTAGTTGTAGAGAGCAATAAGGTCTCCCCTCAGCCTCCTTTTCTCCAGGCTAAACCACCCCAGTTCCCTCAGCTGCTCCTCATAAGACTTGTGCTTTAGACCCTTCATCACCTTTGTTGCTCTTCTCTGGACACACTCCAGCACCTCAATGTCTTTCTTGTAGCGAGGGGCCCAAAACTGAACACAGTATTGAACCTGCAGCCTCAGCAGTGCCAAGTAGCGGGGAACAATCCCTTCCCTAGTCCTGCTGGCCACACTGTTTCTGATACAAGCCAGGATGTTGTTGGCCGCCTTGGCCACCGGGGCACACTGCTGACTCATACTCAGTCAGCTGTCAATCAACATCCCCAGGTCCTTTTCCGACAGGCAGTTTTGCAGCCACTCTTCCACAAGTCTAGAGCATTGCATGGGGTTGTCATGACCCAAGTGCAGACCCAGCACTTAACTTTGTTGAATTACATATAACTGGCCTGGGCCCATCGATCCAGCCTGTCCAGATCCCTCTGTAGAGCCTTCCTACCCTGAGCAGATAAACTCTCCCGCCCAACTTGGTGTCATCTGCAAACTTAGTGAAAGTGTACTCGACCCCCTCATCCGGACCATTGAAAAAGATACTAAACAGAACTGGCCCCAACACTGAGCCCTGGGGAACACCACTTGTGACCAGCTGCCAACTGGATTTGGTTCCATTCACCACCACTCTTTGGGCCCGGCAAAGGGTGTGCCCATCCAAGCCATGAGCAGCCAAGTTTCTCCAGGAGAATGCTGTGAAAAATAGTGTCAAAGGCCTTGCTAAAGTCCAGGCAGACAACATCCGCAGCCTTTCCTTCATCCACTAAGCAGGTCACCTTGTCATAGAAGGAAATCAGGTTAGTCAAGCAGGACCTGCCTTTCATAAACCCATGCTGGCTGGGCCTGATCACCTGCTTGTCCTGTATGTGCTGTGTGATGGCACTCAAGATAATCTGCTCCGTAGCCTTCCGTGACACCAACGTCAGAGTGACAGGCCTTTAGTTCCTCCTTCCAGCCCTTCCTGTAGACAGGTATCACAATTGCTAACCTCCAGTCAACTGGGACCACCGTGGTTAGCCAGGACTACTGATAAATGATTGAAAGTGGCTTGGTGAGCACTTCCACCAGCTCCCTCAGTACCCTTGGATGGATCCCATCTGGCCCCATAGACTTGGGTGTGTTTAAGTGGCATTAAGCAGCCCTCTTGGATTATGAGGTCTTCATTCTGCTTCCCATCCCTGTCTTCCAGCTCAGGGGGCTGAGTACCCAGAGAACAATTGGTCTTACTATTAAAGACTAAGGCAAAGAAGGCACTAAGTACGTCGGCCTTTTCCTCAGTCTTTGTCACTATGTTTCCCCCTGCATCCAATGAAGGATGGAGATCCTCCTCAGCCCTCCTTTTGTTACCAATGTATTGAAACATTTTTCATTGTCTTTTATGGCAGTAGCCAGATTAAGTTCTAGTTGGGCTTTGGCCCTTCTAATTTTCTCCCTGCTTAACCTCACGACATCCTTGTAGTCCTCCCGAGTTCCCTGCCCCTTCTTCCAAAGGCCATAAACTCTCTTTTCTCCCTGAGTTCCAGCCAAAGCTCTCTGTTCAGCCAGGCCGGCCTTCTTCCCCATCAGCTCATCTTTCGGCACGTAGTGACGGCCTGCTCCTGAGCTTTTTAAGATTTTCTTCTTGAAGAATGCGGAGCCTTCCTGGACTCCTTTGCCTTTCAGGACTGCCTCCCAATGGACTCTTGCCAACCAAGCCCCTCAACAGGCCAAACTCTGCCCTCCAGAAGTCCAAGGCAGCAGTTCTGCTAACTCCCCTCCTTACTCCTCTGAGAATTGAGAATTCTAGCAGTTCATGACTGCTGTGCCCAAGACAGCCTCCAACCATCACATCACCCAGAAGTCTTTCTCTGTTCGCAAACAAGGTCCAGCGGGGCGCCTTGCCTAGTTTATCTCCTTTACTGAAACACAATTTGGGAATAAATGCATACCTTCTTGCTGAATCAAGGTTTACAATCAATGTTAAGCCAGTACATTCATCTTAGTAAGCACGCTGGATCAGGTCACTTTCACTTAACAGTTCTCTGCCTTAGATGAGTTTTGCTTCAATTGCCTACATTCCATTCAGAAAATAAGCAAATACAACAAACCAGATGCCTTAATTTTTACAGTATATGTGAATTGTAGACAAACTTAAGCTCATGAGCACACTTAACTTGTTTAATTTAGCCTAACCAAAATAAAACACTTACTTTGTAAGTAACTAAGGTCCAAAAAGTTCCTTTAAAAATATCACTGTGCTATTGAAGCCACAAACCTCTCTTAAGAAAACATTAAAAAAAAACCCAAACAAAAATACTTGTTGTGCTAGAGCAAAACGTATTTCAACACTTTAGAATTAATGACCCATCTATCACATACAATCTTTCAAATTCCTAGTACTGCTATTTCTTATTCTTGTAATGAAAGTTAAAACACAGTATATCCATGTACAGAATGGCCAACCTAATAGTTAAGGCGGTTTGTGACAATTAATACACTCAGGCTTCTGTGGTCAAAAATAATGTTGTCTGCTACTAGAAGCAATCTCATAGAAAGTATAATTCTGAGATATTATTTTAAAAGCTGCATTTCAGAGAGCAATTACCCCAAAAATGCTCTGCTTATTAGTACTATGTCATTCAAATTGACAGCACTGATAGGATACCTGCTGCACTCAAAAAGAGACAAAACAAACAAACAGAGTAACATGTTTACACTAGTTTCTGATCTGTTTTTAATCTTCTCCTTTCACAGGTGATCCAGAAGGAAAACAGGCTGAGAACTGTATGTAGCAGGTGGTCTCTTTTAGCCTTTTTTTATGTACAAGTTACAACAGGTCTTCTCTAAGGCAGATGCAAGTTCTATGCCTCAGCTACTGTAAGCCCCACAGGACACGAGTACTTTCAACATTATTTTTTTTATTACTCCAGCCAAACACATTAGCACAAATTTAAGTGCAACTTACTTGCAATGTTGTGTGAAGTCTTTAGGGTAGAACATTTTTCATTTCCATTTAATATAATCCCAAAAACATACTCTTGGAGTTGACACCTACTGCTGTTTATCTTTTGGGTTTTTTTAGATCATAATTCACAAGAAACTGATACTTTTCATGTAACAGTTTTATTGTTTACTACACTGTTATCACAAGTTTTCCCAGTGAAAAGAAAGAACTTCCATTGGTCAAGTAACTAACTTATTTATGCACCTTACATGTTTTTACTAGTAGTTTCACATTATTCCCATTCCCGAAATTCTGTTCAACATTGAAGACCTTTTCAGAAAGTTCATAAAAACATATTTAAAATACATCCAAGACATAAAGCTTTATTTAAAAAGAGCTTATTGTACATAAAAAATAAAAACTTTTTAAAATAAAGTTTTAACAACATGCTGCAAAGTCTTGCTGAAAATTCTCTTCCTTGTAAAAATTTCATGCCAGCACCTCTGAGATTGTTTCAGATGGCTTGGGACTTTAGCGCTTGTAAAGCAAATTCAGAATTCCAAATTTACAGAGGAACTGGATTTTCTTGTTATTTTTCTAGTATGTGCTTTAATTTCTACCTCTAGTATATAAATTTTTACATCTTAGCTATAATATACATTATGCACACTGAAAATATTGCATTTTGTATTTCTGTGGTCCAAATATTTAAATATTTATATATGCTAATACAGACACACACAGTATCCAAAGCTTAAATAAATTTTCTAAAACTGATGATCAGTTCCAGTCAAAGACAAATATTCAAGTATAACATCAACCATTCAAATGCATCAAAGCAAACAGTCTATAGTTCCAAAAGTTCTCAAACTGAAATTTTTTTTTTTTTTTTAATTTACAATAGAACAACACAGTCAGTGCTCTAGGAATTTGTAAAATTAGTCTAGGATTAATAATTGAGGCCTGTAAGAATCCAGTCCATGGCCCAAATGTTTGTTCACACAAAGTTTCAAAAACAAAGGAATTGTTGTAATGGCTTGTCACTGATCTTAAAATGCTTTATTTGGCTAAAATAAATATTATTTTGTAAGACACCTGTGCAGTTTGGTCTGAATGGAATTTTATTTGCACGTACAAAACATTTACTAAATCAGTGCCTGAAAGGAGACAAGCACTATAGTCCAAATTGTTCATTTTTAGGATTTAAAGGAAACATACACAATTTAAGACACAACATATTTATGTATCAAATCCTGGAATCACTTGTCAAATCCAAAAAAGAAGCAGCTCTTCAACTCTCTCTTCTACTGACACATTAATCTGACTACTCATTACCTGTTCCTCAAGTCCATACAAAAATCCCATTCTCAAGTGCTTTTTTTCCAAGTCAGATGAGCCACAAAAAGGTAAAGCAAAAATTGCCAGATTAATTTAAGTATTTACTTTATCCTTCCCTCTAAAACATCTGTTCCCATGGAAAGAAAAAGAGAAACTAAGTCAGACAGTTCAGTTGCTGGCTGCTGGTTCTCCAGTTCTGCTTTTGTTCCCATGGCAACTGATGCGGCATCAGGAAAAACAAATAAAATAAAAAGGATAAACAACAGCTGAGGGTAGAAGTGCTATTTCACAAAAAGAAAAAAAAAAAGAAAAAAAAAAGAAAAAAAAAAAAAAGACCTCTCTACTCCAAAATGCTAATAAACATAAATTAAAACATTAGAGGCCCTGTGCTAGAAGTCAAAAACCAGTCTGCAAAAATAACCACAGAACTATGATGCAAAGCATCAAGCTCTTCATTTATAAAAGAATCTACACAACACAAAAACTCTTCATCATCCAGCAAAATCCTTCTTCCCCCTTCCTATATAAGAACACACATATATACTGCCATACACATAGTTGTCATTTATTTGCTCATGCATATCTGGCACCATAATAAATGAGCTTGTCCCAGGCTTATTTTAGAACATAAATAGCTTCTGTTTTTTCTCGGGGGTTTTTTGGTTTTTTTTTTCTCTTTCTGAGCAGCTCAGCCCTGAACTATCACAAGCAGCAGAGATTAAATACAAAGTATTCTCAACAAGTACTACCCAGTCATAGTTATACTTGGCCACTGTCTCAGGAGAAAACAGAATGAGACTGCTGATTGGACAAAACTTTAATCATGTCTCTGCCATATGACAAAATATAAGGGATTCCTTTGGTCTATGCACTGTTCTTTAACTCTGCCACTTCCTGGGCAGTTTTTCCTTCTGAATGCTTTTCTCCTTTGATCCTGGAACTTCTGGTTTGTTTTTCACTTTGCTGAAACTAACAATAGCTTATGGCCTACAACCTATGAGGGTCTTATTTTTCCCCCCATGTTTCCAGCTAGCTTGAGAGAGGATTGCATACACCAATATATTCTTAATGTAAGCAACACTGCAACATGCAGTTAGTTCAAGACTCTTTCTTATACATGGAAAATATATACATTAGGACTAATGTACTATCTTCAACCCTCCCCTTCCAATTTTGACAGTATTTGAGATCCAGACTATTTTAGAAACGTATGAGGCTCATCTTATCAGCTATGGTGTTAGAAGAATTTATTCAAGAAGCAAACATACCCTCTTCCCCCAGATTAATTTCCTGGAGCTGGACAGAAGGTAAAGAAATACTTAAATGGTAGGACTGGGGTAAAGACTGACTTTACAAAATCACACGTGATATACCTGAAGACTAAATATATACACACAGACACAGGGAAGGAAAGAGATATGGGAAAAATCTGTAAGGTTGAAGTTACAGTACATAAAATTATTCTCTATTACATTATCTTAATGGAAGAATGCACATTAACAAACTCAGTGCACAAAGAACAGCACAGTAAGGAACCAATAATGAAGGACAGGATAATCAGTGATGACTGAAAAAACTGTGGTGAGCAATCACAAATCAAAGATGATTACTTTTCAATCCCTCACATAAAAACATGAAACTTCTATATTCATTTAAATCTTGGAAGAATTTTTGTATTTTTAGCATCCTTATTATTCCATCTATGCAAATTATCAAAGACGCAAAACATTAAATATTAACAAAACCAAAATTAACAGCAATTAATTCAGAATAAAGGTCCATCTACACAAGTAATAAACATTTTAAGAAATAAAGGTATATATCCTTCTCTCAGAAATCAGAAGTATGAAGATTTAACAACCCTAACACTGCATTTCAATCACCATGTTCAGCAGCCACCGATAAACACATATCGCATTAATATATCTAAGTGCATTGTGATATGGCTCTCCACAGCATCCAAGGATGATTCCACAATTTAACCCGGCATCAAGTGAAAAGCACTATTTCTTGTTTTATGTTCACAAACTACTGGGTTTTATTTCACTGGGTTATTTTAGTTCCAATATCATTTTTCAGTCGTACCTCAAATGCCAAAAAAATTGTTTCCCATTTACTTTACTATTCCAAGCATGACTTTCTAGCACTTGGTCATAGCCCAAGCTGAAGACTTCTATATAATCTCACCTCATATGGAAAGTCTTCCAAAACTGATGATTCCTTTCAGTTTTATTTGCTTTTTATTCTACTTGACAGGGTGACCTGAATTAATAGTGTCCTAGATGTTCTCTGTTTTGTCCTTTTTTTTTTTTCTCTTCCAGTGGTATGTCAAACTTGCATTGTGACTCTTGCTGAACTGATGTTTTTAACAGAACTACGCATTATGACTCCAATACCTCTACCTGACAGCAGGTAATTAATTTAGAACCCATCACTGTGTATGTTTAGTTCACGTTACTCTCCCTGCTTCCCTCTATGTGCATTACTTCAAGATCATCAGTGATTAATTTCATGCAGCCACTTAGTTTCCTGAAATTCTTCCAGTTCAGTTTGATCTTTTCATAAGCATGGTGTTTTTTCCACCATGGTTAAACTTCTTTTTCATTAACAGATAAACTCAGCCTGTACCCTTTAAGGTCCTTTCAAATCACATCCTATTAAAAATACATATATACTGCATTGTAGCCGAGCCATCAAAAAATCTGACATCACTCATTGTAAACGCAAGCCACCCAGTAGCAGAAATCAATATGGGTCTCATGACTTTGTAGTATGTTGTTTGTAAACACTGTTCAAAAGGGCTTAAACTTACTTTTAATCTATATGTGGCTGCTCCTTTTTCAGAACAAAACATAAAAAATAAGTCAGAACTTCAGGAAACCAGTATCTATAAAGCATCTGGTGAATTCATGCTGAAAGCATAATTTTCTTACAAAACTAGGTATATACATGAAGTAGTTTGATGTCCCTTTGCCTACCTAATGCAACATTTTAGAGTCAGTTATGCATTTTTCTGTTATGCATTTTTTCCATGCACTAACATGGATGTTCAATAAACAAGTAATATCTTAACTTTTATTATGACACTGCAATGGCATAGAATACAGCCAATGGGCTCAGGGCTAGACAGACCCAGTCACCACACTTACTGCAAAAGAAATAACTGTCTTTTAAAGAAATTGAAGAGACACAAAATGAAAGGCCCATTATGCCCTTTTTTCAGGGGAACAGTTTAGGTTTGAATAGTTTTGACCTGAAAAATGGGCATAAACTGATTCTGTGAATGTCTTTCCATGGCTAGTAAAACAGGGAAACAATTCACAACTACCAGTCATTTACTTGTTATCCTACTTTTTTCACCAAGTAAACCATTGCAAACTTTAGAATTAAATAATATGAACAAAAAAAAAGTGACAATTAGTCATACCAGCAACTACCCCTTCTTACCAAGCCAGAGAAACCTTTCAGCATAGTACTAGATCACTGTATATCCAAAACAATACATTAATCTTCATTTCTACCCTTGACATTCTGAGATCATAAGTAACATAACTAAATAACACAGGTAACATCTCTAAACTGTTCCCTTATTTCTGTTAGGCTGCTAAGAATTATCTATCAATCTGTCTAATGCTATATGTAAACAGGGGGGTCACTGTGCATCTCCAGGCTGACTAAATCTTAACATACAAAAAATGCAACTTCTGCTTCTAAACATCAAATATTGTATGCCTCAAACATTCTTCTGAAACATCTCTGAAAAAAACTGTGTTTAGGTGTTTGTCACTGCTTTCCACAATCAGCAGTCTCACTAAACAACTCATTACAACTTGCAGTGCTATTTTTGGCTATGAATACTGGTTTACTATTTCTGGATCACCTTCTGTGTCATGGGTCTCCCTCAGAAGTCAGCATATGATTTTTTTCTAAAAAACCTGAAGTGACTATTATAAAGAATCAGACTTGAAATTTGGCACTCAAATAGCTCTTTAAAATTTAAGCAAACTTTTGCAGAAAAGTACGAATTATTTATTGAGTTATGAATCACTCAAATTATATATGGAAATAGACAATTGTAAGGGGCTGCTAAACTAAAGAATAAGATCCTGTGTATAAATAGAATATAATACAATGAACATTATACAAATCACCTAACTATCCTAGCACTCAAATTAGCTATATTACTGCCTACACTGCTGGAAGCAACAGGGATAACAAACACTGAAAAATGAACCCTTCCCTCAGTCCAAGTTTTCCAAAATTAATAGAATGCAGGCCAGTTCTGTTGAGGTCAATATATGAAGCAAAAAAAAGTAACTCAGCTTTACCAAGTGTTAGAGATCCCACTTATGTGCATTTCAAAAGTCTCCTACAACATGTAACACAGATCATTCCATAAGATGATTGCTTGTGTATTTATTTTAAGCACTTTGCAAAATACCAAAACTACAACAACTACTTAAATTAAGCATTTAGAGGCAAAGAAATTTTAAAAAGTGACTGTCCTCCCTACATGCCCGTTTTATTATCAAGTCTTCACACTATTAATGGGTCTCTCAAAACACATAATTCATTTCCATGATCGCAAAAAGACTGTAGGCTACATTTGAACACTACTCTATATAAACCACTTATATAAACACAATGAGCTTTGCAATTTGCTGTATATCCATAACATCATAATTGTTAACACTGAAGATTTACTGGCATCTACAAGAGTCAAAAGATTATAAATTTGCCTCAATGATAATCAGAAACAGCTTGATACATAGAAAACATCTCTCAAAAAAACAGTAAAGTATTCCAAGCTTCTCTGTATCTTTATCACATACAAGTAAAAGGGAAATTACCTAGCATGATCTGCTCCTTTTAGTTCCTAATGCCAGGAGAAAAAGGGCATTTTATAACTGATCGCACTTACTAGTGCACTTAACATTAGTTTTACCCTAAAATAAGCAAGAGTGAATTCCATCCTTCCCAGCATGCCCTTTGACTATTCCTTTGCATGATGAATACACTTCTTCATGCAGTTGTAAAAAACTAATTCAAAACTAACCTTCTAGACAAGGCTCAACTATAGAATCAATACTTCCCACTCTTGTTCAAAAATATGTTTGGTTCAGTGAAGACAACTTGCTACACATTTAAGCGGGGGGGGGGGAGTAAGGCTTGAAAAGCACTTCTAGAAAAGAAAAAAAAAAAAAAAAGATGACAACTGCAGAAAAATGTAGTGCTAATATCACAGCTAAATGCCAAACAACAAAGGACCTGCAGTAACAGTTTGTTGTCATTTTAGGAATACATTCTTTCCTTAAGCCTTTTTTTTCCTTTTCTAAAATTTACTTCTCCAAACACTCTTACATGCATTAAGTAGCAAGTAAACTATACAAAACCTTAAATAATATTTTTACTTGGTAGCTGTTGGCATGTTAAAACAAAAAGACAAAAAAAACCCAAACAAACCGAAAAACAAACTTGCCAAATGGAAGGCCTCTAGTATGCCATCCAGAGACAGGAGTTTGGGACATCCCTATTTTGTTTTTAAACATCCACCCACTTTGCTTAAACCCTAGCCTCCAAATCTTTCACCGATACATTGAAGGTATGAATAAATCTGAGTGCTTTCTCTACTAAGTTGCCAGAAAGACAAAGAATTGCTGGAATGTATTACTGTGATTTTTTCAATAATCTACACCCTTTCATTGTCTTTCATCAAGACTTTGGATCTCAACTTTCTTCCCATTTCTCAGACTTTCTTTGGGACAGTAGCTTTTTAACATGGTCTGTATTGACAATATGAGGAAAGAAAAAAAAAATCAATCACTGTCTGCTGTTGTCCTACTGTCAATGATTATTAAGTAGACTATTCCCATTCAGTGTTTCAAGGGAGGGGGCGGGGGGGGGGGGGGCATCCATTTACTTCTTTAGAGTCCCACTTAAGGTAATTTTCCTGAGAGAGCCAAAATGGGACTCTATTGTTTCTAATATTACAGTGGGTAAGTTAAAAAAAAAAAAACAGAGGAATTCTCCTTGCTTTGAAAGCTCTTACAACTGTGCTATAAAGAATTTCTTTCTGGCATTACAGCTGTCGTAGAGGTTGGGTCCCCAAATGATCTAACTATTGAGCACTCTTCTGCCTCACTTTTCTCCTAAACCACACAGTTGTAGTCTCAACTATTATCTCTGATCTAGTTCTTCCATCAACATTGAAAAGAAGCAGCAAGGTGCTTAAGGGTAACTCCAAGGATGAAAATGATCACAGTTGCAATGGAAAAATACTGGTTTGCATTTCCTACGGTTTAGCCTTTTTAAAATTGCTGTAACTACTTAGAAAAGACCACAGCTGAGGGAGTGATAATATCTTTTATTAAATCAACTGATACAGCTTGAAAAACTAGACTATCTTTCAGGCATATATGCCTGGTATTTTTAACTCGCTAACTGACTAACCCAGTGAGGAACCTTCCTTAATGGCTCCCCACCTTCCTGGACCCACACATATTAAGTAAGAATGTATTTACAACTTTCCTCAGCAATACCTTCTATCTATATGCCAGGTTATGAGGTAGTAACTTACAACATACTGGATCAAAAGATGCATGACAGTGGGCATTTTAGGCTCCCTTTTATTCCCACAGGAACTAAGTTCAGAAAACTGATTTTTATAGTCAGAAATATAGTTCTCCTTTTAGAAGTTCCAGTCACTATGGCAAGCAAATATACAGAAAAGTTATCAAACTACGTGTATAGTGGAAATGCCTCACAATGCCAAAACTGAAAGGGGGGGAATCAACTTTACTAACACAGCTTATACATATTACTAACCAATATTTTTAAGTATCTATTTTTCACATTAAAGCAACAGATAAGCTTACCCATGTAAGAGTGCAGTCATTTCTAATACATCCATTATTTTTTCCATGTGATACTCGGCAAGACTGTGCTTCCTACTATTTTACTACACCATCATTTTGTCTAATATAATCATATTTTATTCTTCTGGGTCTTCCTCCAAAAGCACTGGGCATACAATGCATGAAAACCACAAATTTCAGCAACTACAGTTTCAGCAAGGTAACCTTGGGTAAATCTAACAAAGATTTCTTATTCAGAAAAAAAAAAGCTACCAAAGGATACAAAGGTTGGCTGATGTTAATTTTTTAGGCTGCCTTACATAACAAGATATTGTATTTAAGATGTATGTCACTGCTTGCCCTTACACATGGTTTTTTTGAAGCTCACGGTTTATCACTTTATTCAGCATTTAGTTAAAATTAAATATTTAATACTGAGGCTGTTCTATGATGCAAGCACAGCTAAAATGAAAGGCCTCTGTGGCTGCAGTGACCAGATTTCAAATGCAGGTAGATCAATAAAAAAAAAAAATAAAAACCAAACCAAACTCAAGTACAGCCTCCACGTGTGAGTAGAATGGTTTATAATAGCTTGCAAATGACTATGTGCTTGCTGTAACCAGCTGTTCTTAAATTATGAATATGCAACCAATTCATGTTAAAGCCAAATCCCAGCACTATTTCTACAGGGAAATCCCAGTAGTTTTTGCTTGTTCTACATGTTAGTTCTGTTAAGGATACAAATAGCAGTAAGCTTGAGAACAAATAGGACCAAACTATCGGCGTTTCATGCACTAAGTCCATTATCACAGCAGGGCTTGTCAATCTCTAGAACTTTCCTATAACAGCTCAGGCAATACAACAATGATCTCCCAGCCAAAAAATAAAAATAAGATCTCCACAGCATACACGAAAGCCCCTCTGCCAAGCTAATGCTTTTTTGCTTCAGCCAATCAGATGGCCAGCCCTGACCTGCTCGAAGGCTTGCATCAAGCTTCAAACACTTAAAAACATCAATCATAAAAACAAAGACAGGACATTGAATTATACAGTATTAACCTCCAGGGTTTGCATACAAAGACCTTAGATTTATTTATGTCCTAGCACGTTAAGAGCTTCAGTACACTGTTCTTTACACCATACCGGCTGCCAATTTGATGAACCTCTCTGCCCTCAGCAGGAGTACGGTGTCTTTGATTAATGAGTGCATGCTTGTGGAAAAGTGTAAGAACATAAAATGGGGCAAAATCCACACGATTATGTCCCTACACATCCGATGGACCACTGCAATAATTTTTGTCAAACTGGTTTTCTTTTGTACAAGAAAAGACTGAGGGCTGAGGATGGGGTTGTGGGGTTATTTTGCTGATTATATTTGGATACCACACATCACTATTCTAAAATAAGTATCTGACAAAATGCAATGCATTGTTTATTAAAGAATCTTTCAGCATTCAAAAAATATTAATTCATTAATAAAAATTTATTAATAAATAGGGTCACAATCCAAAAAATTTAGCTATGTATTCAAAGTGAAGGAAAAAATACTCCCTAGAAGATTTCAATTATTAGCTTCTTGTCCAACAGTCTCACCTGAGATTCAAGCTCAAAAACAGCTAGGCAGAGTACTTTGTGCCTTTAAATCACCATATTTAAAAAATATTTTAAAGAAAAGGTTACACTTCCTGTAATTTGCAAGAAAACACTGGTAGGGATCTCCATTATTCAAAAATTAAAATTCTTCATTATCCCTGCCAACAATTCCAGAGCAGAAGTGAGTTCTGTGTGAGCCTCCAAAAAGAAGGCAACATTATCTGACAGTCACTGCATTATTTTTAAACCCACCTTCTTTTCCAAGGTTTTATACTGCAAACATTACCTGAGACAAGTATTTATTCTCAGCAGTCCGACTGATTTCAATGGGACCATTACTAATGTAAACAGTCCATCGGGTAGACCAATTTTTCAGATGGTGCTTTTACTTTTTTAGTAGTTTGAATTTTAAGGTTTTGTGTCATTCTTCCCTCAGGGGCTAGAAAAATCTCTGCAATCTCTTTTTGCCAACTACCAAGGCTTAACCCATTCAGCTCTTTACAATGCCTGACCTACATCAAGTGAAAAGAGAGTCTTAACGTTCTTTACACACAGAAAACAAGACATTCGGGAGGCCCTGATGGGTGTGAGTAGGAAGGCAATGGGAGAGATTTCACATTAATGGCAACAGGCATCATCCTTCTGAAAGAATGAAACGGACACTGACAAGCCCAGCACATCTTTTTCAAGTCCTTACTTTCAGAGACTATGTCTGAGAGATCATCTGTCACTAGGTAAGTTTTAAAAACATACACTTTCTTTGATAGTCGTCTTTTCCCCCCCCTACCTGAAAAACATTCACGTGAGAAGAAACTGTTATTAGGAATTTTGTCAAATGCATAAATTAATTCTGTTAAACTAAGCAGGGAAAAACCCTGTACCCTCCTTTCCTTGTTGCTACATTAAAAAACTGAAACAAGCCTAAGACTTCCTTACTCTCATAAAGTGTTTCTTTCACCTAGTGGTCTCATGAAGTGCTAATACCGCAATAAAATAAATCACAATTTCTCCTCCCTCCCTCCAAAAAAAAAAAAAAAAAAATCGAAATGATACTGTAAAATTAGTAACGGGTTTTTTTGTTTGTTTTATTTCCACTTAAATCTCAAAGGAACTTCTGCATCAGACTTTAAAAAGTATATTGATTTTTTTCTTTTTAAGGAATGGCTCGAGACCATAGCATTCTGTAATTGTAAATTTAGGGCAACAGAGAGATAAAAGAGTAAGCAAGAACTTAACACAGCTAATATGTGAAACTGTGTGCTAATTGGATTAAATGTTCTGCATATTTTTTTTAAACTTAAAATTGTATGATTAAGAAACAAAGTAACAGAAAAAATACTGCATCTTGCTTGGCCCTTCTGCGGAGACTGGATGAGAAGGTGGTCCCAATTTCTTTTAATGACTACGTGCACTCAACTGACCTACTCGAGTAGTGTTACTCTCTGCAAAGTAACAAACCACACATTTCAGTTTTCAAGGAAACATCTACCCAGCACACTACAGATTAAAGTCAGTGAAGACAGCTTTTCTTTCTACCTCTACCATAAGCTTGTTGTGATGTTTGTAAAAGACTAAATCCTTCTGTACATCAGAGTCCTTATCTCTGTAACAGTGAAACTAATACATTCTCACCTTCATAAAAGTACTAAGAAACACAAATTTAAAAAATTAATGTGAACCTACTATTTTCCTTATGAAAATCTTCTGGTGACCCCTTGTTGATTTGTTTGTTGCTTTTTTCTTCCCCCTTTTTTTAAATAAAGAGGCAAAAATTAGGGGAGTGGGGTGGGGGAGGATCTGTTTTCTCTAATCTTACTAAGACAGTATCCTTGTTTCTGTTCCTCATCAGTAAAGAGTAAGCAGGGAAGAACTCCCAACCCCTACAACTCACTTAAAACAAAGATGCACTTTCATTTTACCATTACACATAAAGAATACAATAAAAATAGTTTCAAAGTAAAAACATAGCAGTATAACAAAACATTTTTAAAAAGCATAAATGTCAGTCACAAAGAGGATGTTTCATTTCCTTCTTTGATGCAGTGGGGAAGATCATCTGTACCTAAATTTTGAATTCTGCATAATATTATCTTCACTACAAACTTCCAACTTCATTAAAATATGTTGACCAACACATACTTACTACATTTTGTTAATGTTCAGGACATTGTAAACTATCCAACAACCACAAAAACCACTGCTGTCCTTAGACATCGATGTCAGTGTTTCTTCTGATGACAATTTACGGTCACAAACTAGTTTATAATGTGGTATGACATAATTTACTGAATGTACTGTAGTAAAACAAAATTAAAAGTAAAACCACATTTGGGAGAAAACTGGTATGTAGATGTGGGAATCTTCATTGGGCCAAATTATCTAAGTGATGAAAACACAAAGTACCTGTAAACTTCTAATCTTCTGTAATCTTCTATTAGAATAAAGTTTACTAAATTAAAAAAAAAAAAAACACCTATTTGGTTTTATTTCAACGGGGGGGAGATCACAGTGAAGCAATTTGAACTGTGGGATGTCCTTCCTGTGTCGGGGGGGGGGGGGGGAGCAAATGGCATTTTTAGTTGTGCTAAATCTACCTCCCAACAGCTAAAATCTCTTAATCCCAAATATGCCATTATAAGAATATTGTAAAACTAAAAGTGGTCAAGTACTAATGCCTCCTTTCCCTAATTCAAGATGAGACAGAGCACAAACTTCCTTTTCTTTGCAACTGTGATATTCCACATCTTGTGTAGGAACAGAAAAGTAGCAACAAAGACATTAACAATTGCAGTTCAAGCTGGGAGTGACTGTTCTGTTTCAATTCAATGACACCACTAATGGCTTCTTAGCAGTTCCATGAAATCAACCAGCTGTCAAGTCGATGCATCAGAAGGAACAGTTATGCACTCCCATAAGAAAAAGCAACACATCAGGATGTTTTGCAAAACATCTGCTCCTTTACACTGCAGTTCTATAATAGATATGCAAACAAAGAAAACGAGAAAAAGGGCAGCAGGACCTAAGAAGAAAGACTTCCATTACTTTCTTATTTGCATTCTCAGTGTCTCCCAAAGAAACAAAAAATTCAGTCTTGTAGCACTTTCTTCCTATCGTAAAGTCAGTATAAAGATTAAACAAATCTACTGCAGTGGTCAACCAGTGCTTATTCCCTCCATAATATAAAAATATTGCTAATTTGTCTTTTGAAAATGAAAAGCATCTTATTACATGTTCATGAAAATCAACTACTCACCAAAAGGTACAAAGCATGTATTTAGTTATCTTCCCCGTAACACTATTCAAATAATTTTACAATGTTATTGACAACTTGTAATAATCTGCAAGAATGAATCTTAAAAACAATTACTTTTTGTGGGAACACTGATTTGTAAGGAACCCAGCACAGTGCTATTTAGTTAAAAAAAAATTAGGATGACAAATACCAATACCACAATTCTAGTTTATTTTCCTTATAATAATTAATTATAATAATTTCATTATAATAATATACATTAGTCACAAAACCTTATTTTGTGCCATTCAGAACAGACTTTGGGTCAGTAATGAAAAAGGAACATTGCCTGATCCTCTGAAGAAACATTTTTTTTACTCTCCAGAGTTCTATTCATGAAAAACTTCATCATAACCTGATATTAATACTCCATTGCTTGCAAGGAATTGGTACCATCTATGATTAAACAAATATCCCCTGCTTGAAGTGAACATAAGATTTCTTGAACATCAAAGAGATCCCTTAACAACTCCTAATGCTTCCTCTATACACACTTAACAAAAATTACCTTGGCTACCATTTTCTTAGTATTATGTAGTTTATTGATTTTGCAGCATTGTGACAAAATGTGTACGTAGTTTATTATAGGTATGAGAAATGAAGTATACTATCATTTTCTGAAACTACTTATCCTCTCTTGCTCACCATTTATAATCTGTCAAATCTTCTAGACCTTTGTGGCATGTGTAATTTAGAACCATCTGTTGTACATGCTTTCAAGTATTTAAAAATTTTCATCTACCTAATACTCACATAGCTTGCAAATAATTCAACCACACTTTCTGATGCATTTAAAAAAAAAAAAAAAAAACCCACACAAACCCATACACACACACACCCCCCCATCGACGTAAGTATCTGACGTTTGTCCAACATAACCTTAAGGACACTTTAGGTACATCATTCAATATGACTTGGATAGAAAAAAAAGTCTTGATGTACTAAGAGCTATTCCTATTACTTTATATGTTAACTGTTGTCAATGTTTTCCCAGCCCTGAAGACAAAGAAAATGCAAATTAAATACAGGCAGTTTCATGTTCTCATTAGTGTGACTGTAAATATGCAGCAAGTAAGACGAGTATAAGAAAAAGAATGGAGAAAAAGAACTTTACTTACAATAGTTATTTCTTATCAAGTACCCTGTGCTTCACTAAGTCATATCATGTGACCAGAAAAACTTTTATGATATTTAAAAAAAAAAAGGTGCAATTGAGAAGTAAATTAACAGAACAGTACCGTTTATTGTTTCCCTTTTCACAAAAGCTGACATAGAGCTTATAGCCAGAAGAGGGTTTTGTTTTTTTTTTTTTAAAATGAGTTTAGCATAGTAACTACGTTTTGCCACCCACGTTATATAGTATCTGGAACATAACCCAAACTACATGTAACAAATATACAGGTACTCTCCAAGCGGAACCTTTTAACATATATATTAACAAGTCTGTTGCTTCCAAATATGCCCCCCAAATCTGTCATTTAAAAATGGAACAACTGCGTATTTCCATGTTCCTCATCCCAAGTAGAAACTGTTTATTCCTCAGGGAAGATTCTGTACCAACTATTTCACATCAGATTACTACTTTCTGTAAACAAAAATAATGCAAATCCCCAGATGATTCGTTATTTAACATAAGAACTTTGGAATGTTTTTTTAAACAACCAAACGGTTAAACTAGCACTGCGCATTAAATACTAAAGGCCAGGACATAAAAAAAAAAAAAAAAAAAAAAAAAAAAAAAAAAGGAGGTGGGGCGGAATAACCCAAAAGCACAATTATCTCTCTACCTGTTACAAAACCAGACACCAAATAAAGAAGCATATTCTTTATGTTCCCTGAACGTGCAGCCTCAACTAGGAACCTTTCTCTTTAAAGTGTGGTTTACAACACACTAGATCAGGAATTCCGGGGGAAAGCACACACTCTTGGAAAAATTCCCCTTAAACTTTACATGACGTCACTGTCTGTCCCTGTAACATTTCCTAAACTTTGAGTCTAATCCAAAAGGACTTTCAGGATTTCCACTCGCTCCCTCCTAAAAGCGACGGACAGACTTGGGAATAAAAATTTGCCCAAGATGGCGAAAGGCTCGTTGTTTAGAGGGCAGAAAAATGGAGGATATTGTAATATACACAAAGGGATAAATTTCAACAACTCGGCCCGGGGCTGCAGCTGCTTGTTTCTCTTTATAAGGAAGCAACGCGCACAAAAGATAAAGGCAGAGGGGCCCGCACCGAGCCGGGTGCGCGGAACGGCGCCCGCTCCCGACCCAGCCTGCCCCACGCCCCGCCGCCCTGCTAGCGCTACACCGCGGAGTGAGGTAACACCTACGCACCCGCGCAAAGGTAGGCGGAGGCCGGGGGACGCCCGTGAAGAGGCCGAGCGCGCTCCCGCCGCCT
Source organism: Buteo buteo (assembly GCF_964188355.1). Taxonomy (NCBI): domain Eukaryota; kingdom Metazoa; phylum Chordata; class Aves; order Accipitriformes; family Accipitridae; genus Buteo; species Buteo buteo. The sequence continues at coordinate 54,608,691 of NC_134175.1, forward strand.
CCCCGCGGCCCCTTCCCAACGGCCGCTCCGCCCGGCGCCGCCGAACGCCTCACGCCGGTTCCGCGCCCGCGCGCTGCCGGCCGGCACGCCTGGGCCGGCCTGACAGCCCCGGCCGGCGGGCCGGCGCCGAACGAGAAGCGCGCGGGGCGGCTCGGCGGCGGCGAGAGACGAACGGGAGCGCCGGCGGGGGACCGGAGGGGCGGGAGGGCCGCCGCGGAGCGCAGCGCGCCGCGCCGCCCCACACAAAAGAGCCGCCCCGGCGGCCGCCGCCAGCCGCTGCGCCGCCCGAGAGGCTGCGGGCGACCGCCGGGAGGGACGTGACCGTGCGCCGCCCGGCCCGGGGCCGGCCTCGCGACCGCCAGTAAAGTTTAAAATCGCTCGGGACCCGGGCCGTCCCGTCGCGAGACGCCCCAGCCCCGGCTGCCTCCCCAGGACTCGCCTCCCGGCGGCCCCTCCGCCTCCCGACCGCAGCCCTTGCCCGGGCAGGGCCCCACGGCGGGACCCGCACGGAGACGCGGCCGGCCCACCACAACAAAGAGGCGATACGCACCGGCAGGGGAAGGGTCCGCGAGGCGGGCGCCAGCCTCAACCAGGGAACGCCAGCGCGAGCTGAGAGCGGCAAAGCGCCGTAACGCTTCAGGTGTTCGGCCCGAAGAAGAGGAAAAAAAGGGAAAAAAAAAAAAAAAAAAACCAAACAAAAAAAAACTCTCCCGGTGCCGGGCGCGGAGCGGCACTCACTCACTCACCTCCGCCGTTGGGGAGAGCGCTGCCTGCCTCTCAGGTGGCTGAGGGCTGGGGTGCGCGTGCCGGGAAGGCGTCCCTTCCCGGCGCTCTCCGGAGGCTAACGCAGCTCGGGGAGGGGGCGGGGGCGCGCGCGCGGGGCGGGGGCAGCGGCGCGCGCGGGGGGGTGGTGGCGCGGGCGCGCGGGCGCGGCGGGCGCAGTGCCGGCCGCTCCGTGCCCCTCGCCGCCGCGCCAGACTGAGACGATCCCTCCTCAAGGTTTATTCAGCTTCAGCAACCAAAAGTGACGTCAGCCAGCCCAGCTCTCCTCTCTCCAACAATGCAAGTTGCTGTTAACACGACGGGAAAAAGAGCGAATTGTTTATCTCGCCCCAGCCCCGGTAATAAATGACCTATCAGCTCCTGAAAGGAGCAGGGGAGCGAGCTGCACTCCGCCTGCCCAAGCGCAGCCTTCGCACTCACGCTGTACAGTCGTTTTGCGCTCAGAAAAAAAGTTATGAACGGTTCTTCGTGTTTTTCAAGCAGCGACAAAAGGATGCAAGTCTGCGTGTGGTCATTTTTTTTAACGAAGACTTTATCGATCGGGGGAGAAACACGGTTGCCCACCTTAAGTACCTACATTAATTCTTACACTGCAAACTAAGTTCAGGTAAAAAAAAAAAAAAAAATACAGCAACAAAGAATCTGTCATACAAACAATAGCCATCCGCTGAAAAGGAAAAAAAAAAAAAAGCGACCCATTTCCGACAGAGGAGACATTTTAAAGAAGCCTAGCAAGTCAGAAATTCACAGTGGAAGCAACGTTCAACTTTTAGGCTCTAGAAGAACTAGATGAATTACATTCAAGTAAAACAGGTAACAAGGGTGGGGGAATTAAGTTAAAGTTATGGGGAAGTATTAAAATTCACCAGCTATTGACACAAGAACTAAAAAAAAAAACAAACAGTACATCTTTTAAATACCAATCTTCTCGCCTTGCCTGAAACAACCTATACAGGTTATTTGCACAAAAAATAAAAGCTGGGCTTCCCTATGCCAACCCTTCAAACTACACATATGGTATCCTCCTCTTTTTTTTCTTTCTTTGGCATAGTCTCAAACTCAGGCAGGGTTAAAGTACACTTCAAGAGCCAAAGGACTGCTCCCTACAAACCGTAACACTGTAGATTTAAAGTTATACCACAGCGCAATGAAGAAAATCTAAGTGATTTCAGTATGAGCTAGTAAAAATACTTGCAGAATTCAAGAACACATACAGCTTGTCAACCTTGTTAAATGCTACATGCAAGTATTTTAAAAATCAACATTATTTCTAAATAAAGCTGATCTCAGCATAAAGAAATATGCATATGTAGAAAGATGCCATTGTTTTCTGTTTCCTCTTCAGCCACTGGCTGTGATTTTAATTGTGCTGGAGGATCTTCATTAGTATTAACACATGGGGAGATTTCACAAAGCTGCTTCATTAGGAAAAAAAAAAAAAAAGCTTGGCAGACTAGCTCTTTTTGCATGCAATGAGAATGTCAGCCTTACCTCGGTCATTTGTAACATAATAAGTGCAAGCACAATGATTGCAATGCAGGAACATTGGGGGAAGGGCAAAAATGCTGCCTAATACGGATATGAGAAAAGAAAGCTTCTCATTACACAGTAAAATGTATGCTAAAAATTAGTGAAGACCATGTCTCACGAGACTCATGCTAAATACATTAATGTGCTGATATGTTTTTAATTATTATTTTTGTACTAGTTTATTTCATTCCCAGGATTCACATCCAGCAGCAAAGGTTTGCTAGCATTTATTGATTTTTTTTGTCCACCACATTCCCGGAATACAGATTTTAATCATTTCACTACACCACACTCAGTAATTTCATTAAAAACTGGAACCTTCCATCCCCAGAAAGGCATTTAATTTCAATGACACACAATTTCTTTTAGCAGCAAACTGCCTCAACAGTAAAAGCTGGCCTAAGGTTCAAATGCATAATTTAGTCCTGAGTTCTCCATGCTCTGCATTCCTTTGAAGCTATAATTTGACTAACTACCTAATAACTGTAATAAGGACAATGATTTCCTTATAATATGTTATTAACCCGTATTTAATTAACTCGGAGGCCAAGCTCTGTACATGTTTGATTGGGTCAGTACCTCTCTAACCTCAAAATTTACTAATAATGGTCTTGAAAAAAGAGTGTGGGATAAGAATGAGTATGGGTACAATAAATAGCTGTTTTGCTCAAAATGTTATGCATCAAAAACTCATGCATTTTCCAAGACAACAATATTGTCACTCAGGAGATAACAGGATTTTATAAGGGGAAACAAACAATGCATTTAGATAATTCACTATCAAATGTACTGCCTGTTATGTACATGTTTAATATCTCTGCTTGTAACATTTAAAATAAATTCTAGTATCTATTATTATTATGACTACTCTAAATAACCATTCTAAATATATTTTCTGCTGTTAATAAGCCAAACCATAGTATCTTGTGAAAAATAAAGACATGCGTATTTTTGGACAATGTTACGTAATCTTTGTTTCCTGTAATGCTCAGCAGGACAGAATTTAATCAACTTGAATAGAGAACCACAGGCCCCAATACATACTTCTTCTCTTCACAAAGTTCAGTCAACTGTCCAAATTTAAACCGCTGGGATATATCTGACATCAAAATATGAACAATATCGTTCTCATTGCACTGAATATTAATTTGGTCTTCAGTCAACAATTTAAAATAGTTTTAGGTAACTACAGAGTATTTTATAGTCTACACCAAAATATGTTTAAAAAGTTATTGTTTTTCCATTGGTCACAAGCAAATCAGCTTTACTACTGCAAAACTTACTAAGGTTTTAAAAATGTATTAACAATTCCTTTGTTTTAATATGCTTATTCAACAGAAGCTGTTTTTAGTGGATGCTACCGATGCATTTAAAGTGATTAACTATTACATCAGAAGGGTTCCTAGCTTTCAAATTTGGCTGTTCTCCCCCAGGCATTATTAAAGCTGTAATTCTCAATTTTAAAAAATGCGAATTCAAACTGCACCATGTATACTACAAAAACAGGATTCTTGTTTCTTTTGCTTTCTTTGTATGATGAATTAATTACAAATATAGTTGGCCTTTGCATTCGTTTCAGGCTTGCAGTGTAAGTGCCATAAAAAAAACCCCAATATACCATGTCAGAGTATTGTTTTGTAGTTCCTTTTGTCTTTTCTCCTATGCTTATTCACTCTATCGTTAATATTTCTCTAACTAGTTGCACCCACCAATGCACTCATAAATTTAATTGCTGAATTGGGAGAAAACAGAAATAAAATCAGGTAAGCTCCATATTTCCACACATGTAACCTTACACATTTGAATAATTATACTGATGTCACTAGGGCCATTTACGTACCATACATAAATGTCTGGAAGGTCAAGCCCAAAATTCCTATGGGACTATGTAGGTGGAGTTCAGTGTAATGATCTCGCCAGAGGCAAAGCCAGTTTAAGAGGTTCCTACCCCTATTCACAGGTTTACAACCCTTCATTTGTAGCAATTCAGCTGTTTGTGGGGCTACACTCTAGGGTCAGTGAGTAAAGTTAAAACTCACACAAACATTTCCAGACTCTGATCTTGTAATATGGTCTATTCGAGGCAGACCTTCTTATCCACCTAAACAAACAAAAAGTCTTTGAAAGTGTTTATAAAGACTATGCAGTATTCACTAGAGGCTAGAAACCATACTGTATACTTCCGTTAACAGATGTCCTGGAGTAGTGCTTGCAAAGCATGTATTTTGTTATTATAAAATCTATTAAGACAGATTTGACACACAGTAAGTACCAGCAGAAAGTTACCATCAAAGAAAAAATAACAAAGTTTTTGCAAGTTTAGTAGGACTAGTCATTCCTCTGATGAAGGGTAGACACAGTTAGCATTTAATGCATGCTAGTAATAAATAACCATAAAGGTCGGTTTTCATTTAAAAAAATGAATAGATCATTCAATTCTGATGTGCAATCTATATTTTAAAACATTACATTCAAAAGTATAACAGTGTAAACCAGTTAAAACCACAGCCTTCTTCCTGAATTTACTCTGTGTTCAGGAGGTTAATTCTCGTCACAGATACTTGTCATCATTGCAGAGGTTATGCTACCACTCTCTTGACGGCTATTTATACAAGTTAACATGTCTAAGTACTCCTGGCTTTATGCTCTTACACTCCTGGGTTTACTATGTCATCCTAGAGTGGTCAAATGAGGGTCTACTTCTCCTCACTATAATGAAAGATGTTAGAGGTACAAAAGGCCAAGGAATCTTTAAAAGCACAAACATGTTTTTATACAATATAAAACAAATGTAATAGCTTTGCAACTGGATTGATGTGTTCACCAAGTTGCTTCCATTAAGAAATGCTGTTTAACTGCTGAAAATCAGTATGTAGATAGCTTTTCTTCTAAAGCTTTGCAAAGGTGCTGAGGCAAATGAATCCCCAGAAGAACAGCCTGTTTGCAGAAAACACAGATTTGAAGTTAGATGATCTGAACAAGGGCCAAAATAAGAACTTCCAAAGGATGGGAAAGAATCTAGACTGCAACTTCACACTTACCATCAATGCCTAGAAATTTTCCCTAAGGAGCTTCTGCATCAGCCTATGTTACAGACAACTTAACCAAATACACTTAGAAAGTGCACTCCTCTTATCACACATCTCACTGTGAAAGAGACAAAATTAGCTCCGAGTTATTTTATTTTCCTTCAGTCCTCAATTATTAAATAGTACTTCTGCTCTTCTTAAAAGATAGAGAAATCTATGTTTTATTCTGCCAACCCCATTTTAGCAGTGTCTCATACTCCAACTTTGCCTTCTATTGCTCCTCCAGCATCTCTTACACATATTCTTCCATCTGAAAGCCCCAAATGTGAACAAATATTAACCAATTTAATCCCTAACAATAAGAAATGTCAGTTCCTTCTGAACAATTAAACTATTAACCCTTTGAAAGTAGATAGATAAAAAAATATTCTTCACTGTGTCCCCTCTATACTGGTATTCACATTCCATTTTACAGTTAAAATATATGGCTCTGTCTTGTACGCAGAACCAATGTTTGATTCTAAGTACTAGAATGCTTTCAACTGCAAGTTGTTTGGGCCAGATATCTAGGATGTAATTTTGATCCTTGGAATGAATGAAAAATGAGCTCATTTTAAATTTTTTTCAGTCAGGTAATAAAATACTTCTACATTACAAAATACTTAAGTTACTTGTTTCTATTTGACTGGAGAAACAACAGCCTAACCAACAGTAATGTTAGCAATTAAGGTACTGAAAATCTTCTATTACCACGAGAGCACATTATGCTATCAATTATGCTATCAAAATTATGCTATCAATTATGCTATCAAAATATTTGCAAAATAAAGTGACCAAAAGAGATCCACAAAAAACAAAAAATCTGGGGAGGGGGACACACACGGATGGATGGACACGGAGACGGATGGGGATGGGACGGGACAGGACGGGACTGGGTGGTGGTGGTGTATCCTTTTTTTCCTAAGTGTTTTACAAGAAATAAGACAGGGAAATATTAACTTGCAAATCCAGTTCATTTTTTATCTTCTTCCAAAAAATCAGATGCTTTTTGCTGTATAGGCATATCTGGCATTTCCCCTTCCCTGTATAACTCTATGAAATACCTTATAAAATAGCTGGGTTAATTTTCTTTATGTCAATGAAGCTCTCTTTTTTTCTGGACCAAAATTAAAGCTGAGTTTTCTCTGATCAAAGGATGTAGTGTGGGGTTTTTTTTCCTCCTGGTGTTTCTTTAACCAGGAGCATTCAAAAAAGCCCGCCTCAAAATTTAGTGTGAATCTGTAGTAATTACACCCACAAGTGAAAAGAAGATCTTTCAGGGTGGAGTACAACAGCTGTTACACAGCAGACAAGACTACACAATAGTTTAGGACAGGAAGTGATAGCATCTCTTATTAAACTATAGCTAAGCAGGAAATAACCTTATGTAATTAGCCAGTTTGGAATATGGCCAGGTCACAAGGATTAAGAACTCTTGCAAAAAGTTCAGCACACTCTTTGTTAATTGTCCATGAACTTAATTTGAAAGTACAGCATATTACTACTGCATATACAGTACAGTATGCACTGAAAGAAGCTATGACAAATTTTGTCAGTATATGCATATTCAGGTTGCACTTGGGCAATTAAAGATAAGTTACCTTTAGTGTAACTTTAAAGATAAAACTTTAAATAGTTTTATCCATAATATACTACGCAGTTGCCTACCTTTAAAGCTACATCAAATTATACATATTGTCTAGCTGGTTTTTAGTATATTAAAACAGAATAATGGAGAATTTCTTTTCAACACTCACTGATACTTTAACACAACAGAGATTTTTTAGTTGGTTGGTTGGTTGCGGTTTGGTGTTTTGTTTTTCTCTTTTTTAAAGAGATGCATGCTGGCCAAATTTTATTTGATTAAAATCTCTGGTGCTTCCAAAACCTTTACTTTTGAGGCGCAAACTGTCTTTGCTTATGCAATTCAGATTCTTAGGCTTCTAACTCTTCTCTTAGTCTATCCTTATTGTGTTTACAAATAATGTTGCTAAAGACATCATAAACACACTTGTGTATTTTAAGAACTTGGTGATGCATCCATAAATAGAAAATACATGGAACAGAATAAGAATAACTGCTGGAAAGCTAACCTGGAGGGTAAGTTGGATGAATTTACAAACCCATGTTCATAAAGAAAAAAAAACAACATCCTAAAATACCATTTATCCAATATACACGTGTATGTATGATCAAATTAACCCCTGGTACCTTTCAGTTACAAAAGCCTCTATTAACTAATTCTTCCCAGAAAATTATTTAACTTAATCTGACACTGTATCATTGCAGATAACTTCATTGATTTGATTAAATATGGCAGATACAATAACCAGTGAAGTAATTTAAGACAAAGCACACAATATGTCAAAGTGCTCTGACTCATCTCTTGAGCCATTGGGATAATGGCTTTTCCAACAATACCATCAAGTGAAAGAAATACAGAGGATATGGGTCTAATGTCCAAAGAATGTCCTTAGCATAAGAGAATCAACCCTCTAGTGTATTTCATTTTTTCCCCATATCATAAATGCTATTCTAGATGAGAGCTAGATTCAATGGTAAATTATACAATGATCCTTAAAAGTTACATTTACTTGTTCTTTCTTCATTGCCTCACAAACAGTAACCCTTAAATTTGAAAACTGCTAATGATTATGTCCTTTTCATAGGTAAGGATTGAGGTAGACAGAACTGAGAGCTGAAATCATAAGCTTGTGATTCTAAGTCCTACAAAGTTCCACCTTCCAAACACTAGCCAAAGAATTTTTAGGAAGAGTTTTGTACTAAGGTTAGTTGTACATGTTGGTAAAGAAATACACATTCCAGAAACTGATTGTTTTCTAGGAAATTGGTTTATAATAATACAGTTTGTAGAAGAGTTCAGAAGGATTCTTCCTGAATGCAATACTGACTATTGCCATTTTTTTAAATGTTTATCCTATCTCCATGGCTTCAGAAACTCTTGCTAATGCGCTATTTCTTAATCAGAGCACATTTTCTGCATCATCAGTTTGATTTCTCAACTCTTCACACTCACTTAGAACCCTAAGAACATCATCACCATGCATGGCACAACATAACCCAAATACAGATCAGGCTTCTTTCAGGACTACAGAGTGCTGAACTACAGATCTAGAAATTACTGTTGCAGCTATCAGAACTGGAATATTTTTCAAAAGTGTTTCTGAAAGGATTGAAGCCTGTATTAAGGAAGTTTTACACTGTTTCGTACATCAAATAACTAGCATTTCTTGGTATGAAAGCAAGCATGAAAAGGACTTTTTCCTTACTACCAAAAATTCAAAACACCCTGGGTTTATTGTTAAATATTTGGGGGTATCTTAGGCAAGCAATTGTAACGAAAAGCTACTTACTGTAACTAGAAAAGTAAAAAGCTGACATCCACATACTAATAACTCAAAACTTTCACAGTCTTGGCCTTCCTGATGCCTTTTCCCTTCTTCTTTTCCCCCACATTATACTAGCTTCCTTAGTTGAAAGTTAAAACTGCAGAAATTCATTACTATCCCCTATAGAGAGCTTTTGGCAAAACTCTATGACAAAACCTTTCCTAAAGCACTTGCTGGCATGGTGAAACAACTAATCTGTGGTTCTTTGAAAGCACGTAAGAATTTTCATAAGTGGGAAAAGTGTATCATATTCAAACTTTTTATGACTATAATAGATACTGTTCTCAAATTAAGCATGTCAATCCAAATTTTAGCTTCTAAAAATTAGTTTTCTGATCACATTTTGATCAAGGAAATCAGTAAAGATTCCTTTGATGCCTCTCATCATTATTTTTTAACATAAACAGAGAAATACTAAAAAAAAAAAAAAAAAACCAAACCAAAAACATTCCAAGTGTCTAGTCTTGAATTTCAACATTAAATCATACTCAGCAAATATAAATACAGCTGCATGACAGATAATATAAAAGATTGCATACATTCATAAAATGCGAGAGTTAAAAATAACCTCAATGCTTTCCCCAACATTTTTAATAAGCTATATATACTAAATTCGATCTCCTTTTCTGTGGTACTTCAGCAGTTTAGCAAAAACTTTAAACAGCTATTAAAAAAAAAGTTAGAGCAAATAGTGGAATACCTGTAGAGTTAATTGCTAGACCCTGCAGCTTTTCTCTTGTTTTACCATGTTAATGGCCTTTGGCCCGCATTCAGCCATGTTTTTGATTTCTAGCTGTTGAAGACAGCACACAAACTAGAGCCAACCTGGGTTTTCACAGTCCTACACCAGCACACGTGAAACATCAAGCCAAGGAACATCTCAGTACCTTCATTACCCCGGAAGGCCCAAGGCTGTCTCCCAGTTGTCCACCTCTTCCCTTATGCTCATGCGTATCCAAACAAGGTCTGCTGTAAGCTGATATAAAATGACGTGAGTTTCATCTAGTTAGCAACATAAGAAAACGGGGCCCTCGCTGCACCTCGCACCCATGGCGCGGCTCTCACACACCTGCAGTGCAGTGCGGCCCTCGCACGGCAGCCTTCGCACAGTGGCCCTCCATGGTGGCCCTTGCATGGCGGCCTTCGCGTGGTGGCCTTCGCACGGCGGCCCTTGCCTGCCCACTCACCCTCACAGCACGCACTTGGACCTCCCCCCTGCCAGGCACAGCACAGAGTCCTGCTGAGGGAGTGGGGTGGCAGGGCAGAGCTGCCTGCATGGTGATTGGCCATCCAGTAACATTCACCGTGATTGGCCCAACTTAGTCTAAAGCCAGGCAGCCCTGCTGGCCTGCCTGGCTGTGAGAAGGGAGGCACGGCCTTGCCTTCTGATTGTATGGTGTGGCACAGTGGCAAAAGTGACAGACAGCTTCGGACTGAACTCACCCTCGCTTTTCTGGAGTTTGTGTTCCCACTACCAGACCAGCCTCTGAGTACCTGAAAACACTTGGATCCAGGTCCCACTGTGGTTATTAAACCGTATCTCTGCTTGAAGTTGGGTTTTACTGGTATAAGATCAACTGGAGGTGACCTCATGCACAACTGGAGTGGTTTATTGCACAATTTTCTCACCTACCTCAGTCATTGGCAAGGATTCTTCCAAATACAGTGAAATCCAGTTTATGTTCTTTTGTTTAAAATGTGTGCAGGTGTCAAATAGGGTGGTGCTTCTGAATGAGTCAATTTATGTACACAAAAGGTGTTAGGCAACAGCAAGTTAAATGTTGAGTGTAAAATATGTGAATGTTTAGAGTAGGCAAGAGCATATTTGCACACAGAGGAATCAAGGCAGACAATGGGGGGAAGAAGTAGCCATCAACACACAGTTCAGATGGAAAACAAAAGACTCTGTTATTTCATTTTTCAAAGCATTTACACATACAGGTGAATAGGTGTACTTCGTTCTTAAAAGACTATGTCTTTTATGAAAGGACTATGAAAAAGCTAGACTAGGCCTATTTATTAACCTTTTTTTCACTGCTAGACATAGCCCTAGCATGGAACTCTACTGTAAAAGTACTGAGGGTAATGGCAGAAACTCTTCTCAATCTCTTATTATCGGTATACGAACAAGAGGCTAGGGAAGCGTTTTTTAACATTTTGGGGCAAATATATAAGGTTCAACTTGAAAGGAGATGTGTATTTGGGTATAGATGCAGTCTGAATTATGAAGCCAAGAACCCTGAGCTTTAACACAGTCAGTGTAACCACAGTCAATATAAAGGTAATAATAATGCCTCTGGACTAGTCATGAGTGCAAGTCTTAAATTTCACAGGGAAAAAAACAAGCCAGTTTTGGACTTTTTTCTCTCAATACAGATAGAAAGAGAGGAATAATTCTTCCCATGTCATACCAATGTGGAAATTGAATGAAGAATTCCAATGACAAAGAATTATAAAAAAGGCTTGCTCTCTATTAGACATATTATCTGCTGTCAAAAATCGGTGTTGGTAGTAGAGGCAGTTCAACAAGTTTGTCCAGTATTGAATGTTGTTTAAGAGTAAGGACAAACTGCCAGCAACAGGCAATTTTCCCATTGCAGACTAACCTCAAATGATATCATTCTGTATGCTTCAGTGCACATAGAAGACAGCCAAGAAATCTATAGGTACTGATGACTGCAAGAGAGAAGATCAAGGTAAATCTCAGACAACCTTAATAGCTAACCTTAATAGTATCATCATAGTGCTACTGTCAAGAGATCTAGATGCTGGCAAGGAAACTTCTAGCAAAGAATTCCTGTACTTATATTTGAAACCTATGACTAAGCAAGTCCTCAATATTCTGCCTTTTCCTCCATTGGGCATTTATTAAGAAAATGTGTTTACTAAGCACATGCTGAATTTCTGAACCCATTCTTACCAAGCACTCATTTTCCATTTTACAGGGTACAAAAGGGTATGCTTCTGCTCTAAGACCTTGAGCTATGCATTGTTTTTTACTAATATTTTTCCATTTACTCTACTGAAGAGTTCAGATAAAAATAGGGGGGTTTATCTTCCCCAATGTCAAATCTATTAGTTCAGTTCTCTGAGCCATCCTAACTTCCACCAATTGGTCTCAAGTCAAATAAATTGACTAAAGTAATCTGAGTTTTGATTTCTTTTCTCTAGTTTTGCTGCATATTACTAATTGTATTGATTGATACTATGTCCTTTCATAAAAGTCTGAGTTCTCTAAGCACACCAGCAGGTATTTACTACTAGCTATTACATTACCTCTTAAGGTTGTCTGAGACTTACTTTGATATTCTCTCTTGCAGTCAACAGCATTTATAGATTTCTCGGCTGTCTTCTATGTGCAATGAAATATATGGAATCAAAATAAATAGAGAAGCAGGTTCCTTGGTCTAACAAGCCTAAGCTTCATACACAATTTGAGGAAGTTGAAAAGTGAGGCTTTTTGCTCTCAAGTTCAGATGCTAGTTGGATTTCAACTAGGGCTAGGTTGAAAGCACAGCACAACTAGCCCACTAATAACAACTTAGGTTTTGAAGTGCTGGCTTGATGCACTCAGCCCTGGAAATTATCTCTTCCACACCTGCCCATATGTTCTTAATTTGAGTGGACTACAAAAGGTGTCCACGAGATCCCTTTCAATCTGGTCTATTCTAAGTGCAGCTATGCTGCCTTCACATTCTGTAGCTTCATTTATATATTTACATATTAGGATGTATGCAGAATAATAAGTGCAACTGTCCATCATCTTTTGAGTTGTTCTTTTTTTTTGACCTAAGAAAGTCAAAATTCCAAATACCCCTCTTTCATGGATGCTGGAAAATCCACACCAGAGGACAGTACCAGGGTTTGCTCATATGCACAACAGCTTCATCACAAAAGACAACTATATACCAATGTGTATGTCTTTAATAACACTCCAGTGCAATAGAGATTTTGATGGCCAAGGAAGAAGTGTCTGCATTCCTAAATCCTGAGTGGCAGCTGTAAATTAAGAAAGAAAGAACAGACTTTTGCAGAGGAGCAGTGAGAACTGACAACTTTGATTCCTATTCCTCTGGTTTAATTTTTTCAGTAAACTGAATAGACAAAGATCTCAGATTTAGCTTCCTGTCAGGGACTACAAAGTTGACAGCTGTTAAATGTCAATCACCTATGAGCTGAGCCGGCCTAAGGACTGAAAATTTACATATATTATAGAAATAATCTTGTACCTCTTCATTGGCCCTACATTTTGCTGTTATATAAAAAAAATATTGTCAAGACTGCAAAGACAAGCTCTCTGAGTTAAGAACAAGGAGAACTAAAGCTGCATGTGTGACATCAGTTTGGCCTCCTTGTGCTCATGAGCTTATTATGCTAGTGTGGTTTGGTGGGGTATCAGGGCTGTACACAAAGGAGACAGTTGTCTATTGAATTCCTGACTCATTTGCTGTGGAAGTTGGAGCACAGCATTAATGAAATATTGAGTTGTTGGTCTTTAAGTTAAGGAGAATGAACACCACACAGGAGAGCAGGCTTTCTATCTCTATGTCTGACATGAAATGTTTTTTCTTAAACTGAATTTTCAGAGCTGGTCAGTAATTTTCATTACCTAAATATGCAGTTTGACCACTTGTTTTCTGAAAGTACATTATATAAATTGCAGTGTATTCACAACTGCAATTGACATCAATTTAGAGCTGTTGTTTGAGCAAAGATCTTCACAAAACACAGGTGCTTGATCTGAGTATCCAAACTGGTCAAGCAAAGTTAGCAGATATGCCACATATGAAAAATGAGAGAATCATTCATAATACATACAAACTGGTATGACAGATCAGGACTAATTATTCCAGAATAAACTGTCACCTAAACAAGGTCTCATGCATGGCCTAATCACCATACTGTAAAGAATCTGCTTTAAATTCATGTTTGCTTTTGTTCCAGATTAATTTTCACCTGTAAAAAAGTCATTACTTACAGCCTGCTTCTTGCCTTTGAATTAATAAATTCCTCATGTGCCTTTCTAGTCTGTGCATTGCTACAGTACAAGAAGTAGATGCTTGTTGTCCTTCTTTATTTTGTACACACAAGCAATTGTCAACATCATCTGGCTTTGTAGTTTGACTTCAGTTGCTTTCAAACAGGGCAATTGATTTACAGTAAATGCAGTAACAGACATATGAAGACTTGTTTAAAATATCTCCTTGTAATCTGATGTGTATTGCCATTGCTAAGATTACACAGCAGCAATTTGAGACCTATGACTGGAGAAGTAGTTTCATTAAAGATTCCTGCTCTCGGAATATTGGCATTTCTGACAGAATTATTTCACTCATGCATCTCAATACAAAGGTGATTTTTATTACTGTTGATTTGTAAGTGTGGCAAATTAAATAAAAAATATTTTCTCAAAGTCCTTACTTTGTGAAAAAGGTGGCAAATCTATTTTATTTTGTCACTAACTTCAGGAGTATTTTTGTCTCCATAAATAAAACATCTGGTTTTCCATAAGCTTAGTTCTCATTTACAAATCCAACTTGTTCAAGGAAACTGAATTAAAAAATAGAGATTTTAATCTAAAAACTATGTAATAACCCATGCATTGACTTCATATCCTACCTCCTATTAACCTTTTGTTAACTACAGAAAAAGCTGTAATATGGCATTCTGGAAGAAGGAAAGGAAACTAGGCTTTTCTAGTTCCACTAGTTATAGAGCTATTTTAATTTGTGTTTATTGGTGTTGTTAAAGCAAAACTGTTCACCTGAATATTTATGTTTTCACAAAACACAAGTTTTCAGTGAACAGAAGAATCAGGAAAGCATTATTTCTATGGATTTTTGTCCTTTGACTCCTCTTTTACCACAGTACTCCAGTTTATCCCAAGCTCCCTTTCCAGGGCAGGAGACAACACGTTACAATAATGTAAATCCATGTAAGTGTTGACAGGCCAGGAGGTTTGTTCCAACCAGAACATACAGCGTGTGCATCCTGCCACTCTTTTCCTCTCTGAAAGTATTATTTCATATTAGTCTCCTTCATGCCTGGAAAGATCCAGCCACTGAGACCTCCAGTAAGTTTTCTTGCTGTTTGCTTTTACTGCTTTCCCATGATCTTCACTGAGCATCTCTGTCTCAGCAAGCAACTTCTCCTCCTGTCTGTTCAGGCTCAGATTTAGAAATCTCTGCTCCCATGCACCCTGGGTTTATCACTGAAATGGCTACTATTATTTTGGCATTCACCTCTGTACAGCCACTGATTTTCAGAAAACTTGCAGGAACACAGTTATCTTTGAGATTTCTATCCATCTTTCAAAATGTGTTGAAATTGGTCAGGACATTTAATGCTGTGACTGACAGGGCATTTGTATGAGTCTCATTTCCTTGGGAAAGAAGACTAGAATTGCATCTCCCAGCCATGCTGGTAAGAGCATTGTAGCCTGTGTAGGGGTCAAAGTGGCTCTGCTTACAGGTTAAGCAGAGATAGATACTCATCCCCTTTGAGAACACACCTCCGTTATCGTCTATCCATCAGGCCCAGGCACATCCACTCCTGAGATTTTACAAGAAGTCTCTAACAAAACACTGGAATTTATGTATGGTAAATGTTTACATTAGACAGATATGTATGAAAGAAAAAGCAACCGGTAAATGACTTACAGTTATTCCTGTCTTTTTCAAGTCCAAAAGAAGGTGATAACCAGGAATGGCAGAGGAGCCGGAAGTGAACCTCACTGGAAAGGCAGCAGGAGGCAGCTGAAAGGAAGAAGGCATGCAAAACTACACAGGTATTTGGGGGAGTATGGGTTTCTGACAGCTGCAAAAGATACTTCTCAATATAAACAGAGCCATGTTGGGGTGGGGGGAGGAATGAATGACTTAGGGCTATGAAAAAGGACTCTCTATCAAAATTTGTTTCAGATAAATTTTTAAGATTGACTCTGATCTTCACTTGAAGTTAATCTTCTAAGCAGGAGCAGAAGCCTGCCAAGATGTGCTTTGACACAGCGCACTCAGACTGGCTCAGTATTTAAAACTAAGCAGGTACATTGTCTTCAGACAAGACTCAGGTGTAAGACTCTTTTGGCAATCTTCTAGACAAAGCAAACAATTGCCACACACACATTCATTAATAGTTTCAGAAAGGTTTCATTTTAAGTAAGTAAATGGTAAGAAGGTAGCAGCTGATGCCTGGCATTCACATGTTTTCCAGCAGTATGGGATTAGCTCTTTTGCCGGGGCCTTAATGGCTGCTTATGGTTGACTGCAGACTCCTCCAAGAATGTGTATATATTGCTATCTGTATTTTTTTATTGCAGAGGACTGGAGAAGATGCTGTGATAAATATAATTTTTTAATAAATAGAATAGTAACAACTAATCAGTATAAATAAATAACAAAAATAAATAAGAAAATAATTAAAAGAAAATAATAAAAACATTAAAACTAAAATAAAAATAAAAATAAGTTATACAAATAAATAAAAAAATAATAAATTTTAAGTACAAAATGGAGGACATTTCCTCAAAATAATATGACTCAACTTTTTGCATTATTCCTGTACTCTCTTCCATTAGCTTTGTTTCCACATGATAAGGACACAAGTTTCTCATGTTTGTTTGTTCCTTTTACTTTGACAATAATGATGGTTTCTCATGAGTCTTGGGTTGCTGGCTCTAACAGGATACTCCTTTTTCTCATTATCAACAGCCAGTGGAAAGAAGCATATATTTGGCAAAAGTGGGCAAAAAAGTAAAATAAATAGTTGGTCCAGAATAATGTTAAAAAAACTACCCCACTTCATATCTGGAGGACTCCCAAATCAGTCGCTACATATACACAACATAGAGGAAGCAAAGAACACAGAGAACAATTTTACTAACTTCAGAAAGAGATGTACAACAGAAGTTGGGTGGAATAAGTAGACTATCATGAAGTGAATTACTGTATTAGTGGTTAATTTTTCCCTTTGTCATAAGTTACCTTTTCCTCCATCACTCAGAAGCAATCCTGACACATAGAAAGCACCATAAGCATTAGCCTTCTACAGGCAGTCAACTTACCTCACACTGCACGACTTCTTTCCAAATGCTGTATCAGGCAAAACTGCCACATGTAAACACAGGTGGAGGTGAGCACAGAAAGCCCCACTGATGGTTTTAGGGATCATTGTCACCGATATCTCAGTCCAGGATAATAACCACCCATCTGATGAAAAGATACTGCAAAAAGCACCAAGCTTATTAGTAAACAAATCTTTGGAAAGCCACAGTATAACCTTTATTTTAGTCTTAGACAGAAAACAGCTATTTGGATTCTTGGAAAGCACTTAATATTATGCCAGTCAAATAGGCACCTGTGAGCCGAAGGCTTTGAACATCAGTTTTATCTGGACTTTTAAAAATCCTGTATGAATCTTCAGATGGCTCTAGACTTTTAAAAGTCAGTAGACCATGGGACGGAGCATAGTTCTAGACTTTTAAAAGTCTAGAACTGTTGCCTAAATGATTTCTGACAAAATTGCTGGAAGGGTGTAATATGCAAGCTCAGTTCTCCTATTCTGGTCATTTGAGGGTTTTCCTCTTTCTTTTTTTTTTTTTTTTTTTTAAGGTCAGTAACTATTTGGGTTCAAGACCATAATTAATGTTAATTGCATATATTTGTTTTGGGTAATTGCTTGGATGACTGTTTATCATAAAGTAAACATTAAACTTAACTAGTTAATTTAGAGCTGACAATAATAAATGCAGGCTGATTATTTTAAAGGAGTACTGTATTTGTTTTTACCTCTCACTTGCAGCTCATAGAGCTTGGTGATGGAACTAAAATCATGTGTTCTCTTTTTCCCTGCATTATGTTTTCATATGAAACTGCCAGTCATGCTTACTTATTAAGGCAAACAAAAGGACCTATGGTTTTGATATAAAATAAAAGATATTAAGTGATTTAACTAATTCCATGAATGTGCCTTGCATTATGAGAAATTATGAGTATTTCTTACCATATTTGTTCTTTATCTTATTAAGTGACAACAATGCAGAGGCTAAATGTGACCTTCCAAACAAAACACATTCTAAATTTAATTATGTCAAGTGTAATCACAGGAATCTAAATATCCTAGCATAAGAATATTATAATTCTGCACAGTAAATAGAAGTAGACCAAGTTATGTTATAAAAAATTCAAGCTATAAGCTTTCTTTTTGTCAGACCCTTATTTTGCTCTCCAGAGCTAGATTCAAATCCAGGGTTTTTATCTTCACAGATAAGCAATAATCCATAATTCAATCCACTCTTCCTCAAATGCAAATATTTCTCTTACTGGATCTACATTATTTAAATTCCAGACAATATTACTTGTTCAGCAATATGCTAAACTCTTATTAGAGCCTGAGCTAAGAAGACAGATGATCTTGAAGATGAAACAGGAGGCAGTTAAAAAATCCATGACTGATTTCAAATTTGACCAATGCTTAATTGATTGAGACTCAGAAGGCAAAAAGAAAATAACATCAATCTTTATGATTGTAACTGAGTAGAAAGGCTCTAATATATTATAAAAAGAATCATTAACATTGATAATGACATATAAACAAGACTGGTGTTTTTGCATGCAGTTACATGGATGCAAACCTTATTTGCAAGGGAGACAAAGAAAAGGAGCAAATTTATTAGAAGATGCAATGGATGTGCTCAAAAATTAAAGAGGATAACTTATCCCCAGAATATACACTCAGCCATTTCAGTGATGTAATAAGTGACCTTGTCTGTCTCACATTACATTGAAAAAGTACGCATAAATTACACAACAAAGCAGCATAATGTCTTGCAACAAAGCAATTTCTCAAAGGGTATTTAAAAGCAGTTTGAGAGTATTAGGATTGGGGCGGTACAGTTTGTCCTGCTGTGTGGTCTTGCCCCTCTTTGTATGTACATCACTGGGATACAGTTAATCAATAAGAATTCAGTTATAAAATTGCTTCAATGTGTAGCTTTCCAGAGCAAGTTCTACTCATCTGAATGGTTTTCCTCGCAAGAGAAAAAAAGAAATAAGAAGAGTACATCAAAATCAGTTTTTACTGCAGCACAAGGTTTCTGATTTCACCAGTCAGTGTTACTGTGTCAACTGGTGCTAACAAACTATTACAACAACGAGGAAAAAACCATGCTGCATCAGTGAGGAAAATGAATACTGAGACACAAAAAGGAAAAAAAAAAGCACAACATCATATTGTGTGATTACACAATAGACTCATTGAGCCTGGAGTATGTTTTAGAAACCTTTTTCTACCTACACATGGGATTTCGTATTTTAAGGTAAATAAATTATTATGAAAACCTTATTGCTGTTTTGTTAGTGTACTATCGCTTGCTTTATTTCCTGGAGATTATGTTTTTGGCAGTGTATAGTTCCAGTGAAATCCTAACAAATCTAACAAATATCACCAATACAATATTGTTTACAACCCCACCTAGCGGTCTTAAACTTAAAAATTTCCAATGGATTTTTGTAGTTGACAGCCTGTAGGTTTAGAACTCCTTATTTGTTTCTGGGTATATTCTTATTTTTATACCTGAAAATTCAGTTAAAAACTAAATACATTTTATTTACCCAGGCTTTATAGTATCTCTATTGCACCAGTATTTATTTTACAGATATTTAGCAATTTGCATCCTGAAGAGTCAAAATATTTTATAACTGCAACATAACAAGCCAAGATACAAACCGTATATAGGGATCCTCTCACTCAGGGCTAACTGAATCCATTCTTGAAGTGGAACTCAACATCTATTTGGTAATATATGGCAGCCTTTCAGACCATTTAAAACAAAGAGGAATAGCGTTAAATCTGAAACTGCAAAGAGACTCATACTTCCCAAATGAGGATATAAGGAGTACACAAGTATCAATATTTTAGCTCTTGCAAATAATGACCTAGAATATGTAATTACAAATGCTGAGGATCTAGATTTTATATCTAAACTAAGAAACAAATAGCCTATCACCTGTAGAAGAACACTGTCCCCCATTACAGTACAGGACATTTGTACTTAAGTTACTCAGAGGAAAGGGTGCCATCTGCTGAATTGCCAATGTACAAAAGCAATTTATTTCCCAGGATAACCTGAGAAAGAGAATCTTACATTTAGAAATCTTTAAGCACTTGCATCTTAACCATCTTTACATTGGCCTCCTGTGCATATGAATTAGGATTCAGTCTTTAAATACATGATGAACTTTTGCTGAGACCATCTTTTTTTTTTCTTTCTGCATTAGAACAGCAGCTATTTCAATAAGATCCAACGGGTCATTACAGCTTATGTGTGCTTCATGGTACAGATAATACAGAAGAAGGCATTGACTAAGGCCTCATGGACCATATATGTAGTGTCAATAAGGCATGAGAAATATATGCAGTACAAAACTATAATTCTTAGAAAGGGGAGAAAATATAATAAATCTGCAAAAGAAAAACATATCTTTGCAAGAAACAATTTTTCTAATTGGATTTTGGATGAGGCCTTCATAAATGCATTTACCCTTATTCCAAATAGATCCTAAATTTTTAAATAATGTCTTGGATGTGAAAATCTATATTTAAAAGTTATCTTTTCATCCAGAAGAATAATTTGTTTCTGTGAACACCAACCAATTATGCATTAGTGAATATATCTGATTATTAGTGGTAAAGGCAATAATGTTTTAAAAGAGATAATCTTATTTCCTGGTTCCATGGATATTGAATTATTTTTAACCTTTTTCTGCATGACAGCTTCCAATGACAGGATGCATCCTCCTTACTTTCTCATATACACAGCCTAGCCGACAGTATAATGTAAGGACATTTCTTAAAAGATACGAGAGACTTTCCCCAGAAGGAGACCGAACTTGATTTTTACCTCTCCTAGGCAAAGGGTCAGTTGACCACAAAAAAAGATGCAATTCTTCTATTGTATACCTAACTCCTTTTATAGATCCAGGTCATAGTTTGCGTTTTTGATGACTCAACATTATTTAAGAATGATCTAGCATTCCTCTGTTCAGCCTAAATGGCATGTTTCCTGAGTTTCTGACTCTGGGTATTTGCATTTGTTTTCTTCATTTACTCTGTGTTCCAGCATGAACGGCTATGTTATGCTTTCAGAGCAATTCACAAAGGCCTTACACAAACTGGGAGTGCTGGTTGGCAGCAGCTCAATAGGAGCCAGAAGTGTGTCCTGGCAGCCAAGGGTGCAAACTGTCCTGGGGTACATCAAACACAGCAGGACCAGCCGGTCAAGAGAGGGGATTGTCCCACTGTGTTCAGCATTGGTGCGGCATCACCTCGAGTGCTGTGTGTGGTTCTGGCCCCACCATTTAAGAAAGAGGTGAAGGTCCCTGAATGTGTCGAGAGGAGGGCAACCAAGCTGATGACAGGGCTGGAAGACGTGTCCTCTGAGGAGCGGCTGAGGACTTTGGGCTTGTCTAGTTTGGAGAGAAGGAGGCTGAGGGGTGACCGCATTGCGCTCTGCAGCTTCCCGAGGAGGGGACATGGAGAGGGAGGTGCTGAGCTCTTCTCCCTGGGATCCAGGGAATAGGACGCCTGGGAATGGTTCAAAGCTGCACCAGGGGAGGTTTAGGCTGGACAGTAGGAAGCATTTCTGTACTGAGAGGGTGGTCAAACACTGGAACAGGCTTCCTGGAGAGGTGGTTGATAACCCAAGCCTGTCAGCATTTAAGAGGCATTTGGACAATGCCCTAACAACATGCTTTAACTTAGTCAGCCCTGAACTGGTCAGGCAGTTGGACTAGATGATCGTTGCAGGTCCCTTCCAACTGAAATAGTCTATTCCACTTCTAAACCTTTTGGGTGAGTTAGTTGTACAATATCTTTGTTTTAACATATCCATCCATTTATTATAACCTGGCTGATACTTTATCTCATTTGTCATTGTCGTGGTTTAACCCTAGCCAGCAACTAAGCACCATGCAGCTGCTCACTCACTCCCCCCCCCCTCACCCAGTGGGATGGGGGAGAAAATCGGTAAAAGAAGTAAAACTAGTGGGTGGAGATAAGAACAGTTTAATAGAACAGAAAAGAAGAAACTAATAATGATAAGACTAATAAAATGACAACAGCAATGATAAAAGGATTGGAATGTACAAATGATGCGCAGTGCAATTGCTCACCACCTGCCGATCGACACCCAGTTAGTCCCTGAGCGGCGATCCCCCGCCCCCACTCCCCCAGAGTCTATACTGATGTGATGTCACATGGTATGGAATACCCCGTTGGCCAGTTTGGGTCAGCTGCCCTGGTTGTGTCCTGTGCCAACTTCCTGTGCCCCTCCAGCTTTCTCGCTGGCTGGGCTTAAGAAGCTGAAAATCCTTGACTTTAGACTAAACACTACTGGGCAGCAACTGACAACATCAGCGTTATCAACATTCTTCACATACTGAACTCAAAACACAGCACTGTACCAGCTACTAGGAAGACAATTAACGCTATCCCAGCTGAAACCAGGACAGTCATTAAGTCCAAAAGTAGTGTGGCAGTACACTCCCCCCCACCCCGCCCCCACCCCAACCACCCCACCAGCAGGAAACAAAACTTCTCCAGGCAGGGAGAAGGGGAAAAAAAACCCTAAACCCTAGAGGCAGGCAGCAGGTTGAAATTTGAACTGGCCAATCGAGATGTGCCAGGTACACTGATGTGACCTTCTTGGCCAATAGGGATTAAATGACCACAGGTCAGATTCGACAGGGGTATAAAGAGGGTCCCGCCAGAGGACATGTTGGAGTCAGTCCTCCTCGGAGCAGCAGGTCTGCAGCTGGGGACTCCCCCTTGGGTTGGGGTCACTGCCCGAGGTAACTCCCTGAGGGAGACAGCCCTCAGATTTTGGTGAGTAATATGCACATTTTGGAGCCACCACTTCACATCTCAGGGATTCTTAAGTTGGCTGTGTAGTATTAATTCTCTTTACATCATTGAGCCTGTGGTTTTATAAAATGTTACTGGACTTCTAACTAACTTTTTATTGAAGAATAAATCTGAGTTTTAACACCTGTTGGATTTGGTTGTGCGTGCATCCGTAACAACTACTTAATCACTGAGCCTTTTGAATTATTGCCTAAAATGCAGAAATGAGTTCAAGGCTGTGTTTTTATTAGACACTTAGGCTGATTTAATAGGTAACTACAGAGAAAAAAGGGAGACACCATTCAGCCTACATCTTCCTCCCAACTCTTATCTATTTACTTTTGCCCTTAACTTGTACTGTAACTTTATTTGGACTCCAATTAAAGCAATACAGAACAATCCCACCCCTGCCAACATAGATTTTTTTTCAGCAGTTTAGTGATATAAATTCACACACATAAGAATCACAGAGGAGAGTCAGTATAAAGGAAGGGTACGATCTCTGAATATCCACTAGCGGAGAGTCAGGAGCTAAGGAGAAGCAGGAAAAGGGATGAGCAAGGATGGGCACATGGAAAGGCAATGAGATTGCCTTTTGATAGTCATGAG
Source organism: Buteo buteo (assembly GCF_964188355.1). NCBI lineage: Eukaryota > Metazoa > Chordata > Aves > Accipitriformes > Accipitridae > Buteo > Buteo buteo. The sequence goes on from NC_134175.1 coordinate 54,631,990, forward strand.
CCACTAGATGAGCTCAGCTGCCCATGGAACCAGCCTAAGGATAGCCAGTTAACACAGTAAATATTAAAAAGCTTATGGCCAGATCTGGTCCTCGAACCAGAACGTCACTAGGTTGCACAAGTAGTAGTGCCTTTGAACAGGCCTGTGGCTAGATAGGAGGAAAGGACCCTGCCAATGCTAGTACAGAACAGTCTGTGGTACCGTTGAGCTACACCCTAAGGACACCTGGAAGAAGATGGAAGCTCAAATTACTGGAATTTAACTACCTATCAGCTGAGCAACCCTAACTACCCATGAGTGCTCCTTACCCATAGCAAACCTGAGGTTAATTGGCTTACATGGAAAGGGAAGAAGCTTAAATTAGGGTACATCACCTAATATTTACCATGGTCCGAGACTGGGCTCTCTGCCAGGGTGCACATAGCTCAGCAAACAAGCAGGATCTTTTTTAGCTCCAAGAGTTTGTTCCTGTGGATAAGTCCTAACTCGATACATTGCACATCTCCCACTCCTAGCATCAAGACCACAACCACAGCTGTAGTCTTGAGAAACATTAAAATGGGATGTGAGCTGCAATGTCAAAGTGACTGTTGCTGTAACTTCATGTAGCCATAGAACTCACTCTTATTCCCAGCTACTACAGCTCTTGCTTTCATGTATCTATACTACTGCTTACATGTAACAAGCAATACATTACACCAGTATTATAAATCGATCAGTATTTAATTATAATAACTCTGGCAAAGGTCTGTTTTTTTGATTCAGATGTGCTTTAAAGTGTCTGCCTTTTTCACATTCAGAGTGTTTTCTCCTATGCAGCCCTCTTTTTTTTTTTCTTCCTTTAAAGTCTTTGCTCCAAAAAGGTGAAAACCACTTACATTCCTGTTTAAAAGTGATTCAGCTAGCTTGAGAAGTCAGTAAATTATTCTGTAGTTTTGCATAGGACCTTGTACCTTGCATTAGCATATGTTACTTCAAAAGCTCAGCAGAAATATGCATATCTATATAAAAAAATAAATATACACTGTAGCATCTAAGCTACTTTTATAGTCAGTCATAAGGTTTCTGCAAAACAAAACTGCAGTCCTATTTGGTGAATGCAGTTCAGCACATCCATAGCTACAGGATGGTGTCAGTTTAATCTCTTTTCAAGCTTTTGACACTGCATTAAGCAAATACTAGCTTGTATAAATTTGTTTCCAAAACTATTTTGAGATTCTGTATTTAATCAAGGTGAAAAATAGAAGAAAAATCACATGCATGAAAGATGATGTTTAGTGGTACTCATAAGCAAGTAGGTCAATCACACCACCACAATCAAATGCACTCCAAGTGGGATTTTGAATGTGCTATGATTGTGCAGAAGAAATGAGATGCTAGTAGCCAATAGTTTGGCAAGTAGATTTTTTATGGCTTCTGTCATTTGAAATTGTCCTGGTTTGGGCTGGGATAGGGTTAATTTTCTTTCTAGTAGCTGCTATAGTGTTGTGTTTTGGATTTAGTATGAGAATAATGTGGATAACACACTGATGTTTTCAGTTGTTGCTAAGTAGTGTTTGTACTAAGTCAAGGATTTCTCAGCTTCTCATGCCCAGCCAGCAAGAAGGCTGGAGGGACACAAGGAGTTGGGAGGGGACACAGCCGAGACAGCTGACCCAAACTGGCCAAAGGGATATTCCATACCGTGCGACATCATGCCCAGTATATAAACTGGGGGGAGTTGACCTGAGGGGGGATCGCTGCTCGGGAACTAACTAGGCGTCAGTCGGCAAGTGGTGAGCAATTGCATTGTGCATTGCTTGTTTTGTATATTCCAGTCATTTTATTATTGTTATTATTATAATTACTATTTTCTTCCTTTCTGTCCTATTAAACTGTTCTTATCTCAATCCCTGAGTTTTACCTTTTTCCTTCCAATTCTCTCCCCCATTCCACTGGGTGGGGGTGAGTGAGTGAGCAGCTGCGCGGTGCTTAATTGCTGGCTGGGGTTAAACCACGACAGAAATTGAGCCTCCGGAAAAAAAGATAAACTAAGCAACATTTTGCAATAACATTTTTATTGGTTTTTAGATTTGTTCTTAGGTGGATACAGGGAAGGACATAAAACATTGAGTTATGTTTGCAGATTTTGTATGGTTTGAGAATTCTGTTAACTACATTTAGAAATAACAGTACAAGCTACAAAAGACATTATAATGAGTGTAGTGAGTGAGAGGGATATGGGCTCAGACCTGATTACAACAATAGTTAGTTCTCAATTTTATGCTTAAATCTTGTTCGGTTCCCACTCAATACATAAATATTTACTGAGGTAAGATAGCTCTTGAAATTAGCTTATTGCAAATTCACATCTAGCTCTGAAAGAAATTTCAGTAGCGAACAATCCTCACTCTATTCAAGATCACTGATATTCAGTCTCAAAACTATTAAAAGCAGCAGGCTGAATTCTTCGTTCACTAATGAAACAAACTGTAATTCATTGGATTGAGTTATGTATGTAGAAAGATAAAGTTGAGGGGAAGAACACTAAGACCATGCAAGCAAATGATCGTTGCATGGAGATGTGATCAAAGGAAACATATTTTGAGTTTTCATGCAACAAGTGAACACTTTTCAGTGTGTATTGGTAATAGAATTCAAGTTTGCATTGCTGAAAGATTTGCCAAAGTTAAATCCAGGACAAAAGCCTGATGTACCTGAATATCAGTTCTGAACACATTGAATCTCAGTATACCAAAATATATTTCAGTCAAAGAAGTTGCAAGGATCTTGATGTGGGCAAATGTTTGAAAGCTTCCAGAAAGTATATGACCCAGTAGTGAGATTGAATATCTAGGAGAAAGCTTCTGTGAATTGTAGGAGTGTCATGTCAGGTAAAAATGGAAGTTGGTAGATCAGCAAAACTGCATCAGTTACCATGAACTGCTCTTTCTATCTGTTCTAGGGCAAAAGTATGTTAGCATCATCCACTGCTTCCCCACCCAGTCTTGAAAATTACTCCAAAGGAAAACCCAGCAGAGGAGTGTGAATTTCTAGTTTCCTAAAACAAGTTTACATTCTGTAATTCTTTTATTGTGTTAGCTGCCTTAAAACCAGAAAAGCTCCACTGGGAGAAAACTGGACTTTTGGGGAATAAAAATTATCTTTCCTTCTGCCTATATTGATTCATGTCAAAGCCCATTATGTTGCAGGTGCAGAGAGCTTCATCTGAAGGGGAACATGAAACAGAATTCTAACTTGCTATAACATAGATGAAAAAAAGGGTATAATGGCCCTGTACTAAACCATATCTATTCTGAAACAGCTTACATGAGCAATTCTGTCTTCCCTGAAACCCAAAATAAGCTATGTTAATTTTGCTACCAGCAGATGTAATTGGTCTCATGTACTAAATTATACATTTACCGGGTCCTCTACAGGCAAGCAATATGAGCAGAATTGTTTGCAAGCATTTCCGTGCATGCCCATGCATAAAGTTCTTCTTGTTTACGTTTTCCGTTTAAAAAATTATTTAAATTACCATCACAATCACAAGTTATTCCTATGCAGTTTGACTTTCTTTGGATAAATGCTTCTTTGAAAACATTTAAGATGGCTTGGAATCCTTGGTTTTGTTTTTGTTGCAAACCCACAAGCAACCTAACTGTAGACTTCTCAGTCTTTGCAAGATAAAAAAATTATTGTAGTTAGTCTGGTAGAGTGGCAAGATCTCAAGGTAATCCGTGAGTAAAAACAAGGCTACATTTCCAAACTGGTTAAAACAACTATCCCAAAATTGTTTCCAGAGGAAACCAGTATGTTTTCAATAAATTATAAAACATACTTTTTAGCATGTGGCAATGGTGTCGAAGCCCAAGGTCTTATTGCAAACTTATGAACACACTGTGAGCATAGCCAATATCTCCGTATCAATACAACTTTATATTTTGCTACTCTTAACCTCTAACATTACAAAGAATTATGAGTATACTAACCTTTATGGTTTGTGAGAAATTCCATAACCTACCTAGCATATAAGGGCAGTGTGGTGGGTTAACCCTGGCTGGATGCCAGGTGCCCACCAAAGGCGCTCTATCACTCCCCCTCCTCAGCTGGACAGGGGAGAGAAAATACAACAAAGGGCTCGTGAGTCAAGATAAGGACAGGGAGAGATCACTCACCAATTACCGTCATGGGCAAAACAGACTCAACTTGGGGAAAATTAACTTAATTTATTGCCAATCAAACCAGAGTAGGGTAATGAGAAATAAAACTAAATCTTAAAACACCATCCCCCCACCCCTCCCTTCTTCCCAGGCACAGCTTCACTCCCGAATTCTCTACCTCCTCCCCTCCAGCAGCACAGGGGGATGGGGAATAGAGGTTGCAGTCAGTTCATCACATGTTGTTTCTGCCACTCCTTCCTCCTCTTCAGGGGCAGGACTCCTCACTCTTCCCCTGCTCCAGCGTGGGGTCCCTCCCACGGGAGACAGTCCTTCATGAACTGCTCCAGCGTGGGTCTCTCCCATGGGCTGCAGTCTTTCAGGCACAGACTGCTCCAGCGTGGGTCCCCCAAGTCTTGCCAGCAAACCCGCTCCAGCGTGGGCTCCTCTCTCCACAGACCCACAGGTCCTGCCAGAAAACCTGCTCCAGCGCCGGCTTCCCACGGGGCCACAGCCTCCTTTGGGCATCCCCCTGCTCCGGCATGGGGTCCTCCCCAGGCTGCAGGTGGATATCTGCTCCACCGTGGACCTCCATGGGCTCCAGGGGGACAGCCTGCCTCACCATGGTGTTCCCCATGGGCTGCAGGGGAATCTCCGCTCCGGTGCCTGGAACATCTCCTCCCCCTCCTTCTTCACTGACCTGGGGTCTGCAGGGCTGGCTCTCTTACATGTTCTCACTCCTCTCTCTAGCTGCAGTTGCTGTGCCACAGCAACTTTTCTTTCCCTTCTTAAATCTGTTCTCCCAGAGGCACTACCACCATTGCTGATGGGCTTGGCCTTGGCCAGTGGCGGGTCCATCTTGGAGCCAGCTGGCACTGGTTCTGTCAGACATTTTAGCAGCTTCTCATAGAAACCACTCCTGTAGCCCCCCTGCTAGCAAAACCTTGCCACACAGACCCTATACAGGCAGTTACTTGATAATCAGGCTAGAGATCTAAATATGAATAACACAGGCTGTCTTACAGAGGATGTCAGTAATATCTGTAAATATAAGTTTAATATTAAATTGTCAGTTGTGTGTATAAAGCTTATTTATTTGAGCGAAGTCTGCAGGACCAATTCCAATATATCAGTAATCAGTCCACTAGCAGATACTAGATGCAGTATTAGTTTTTACTAGAATGTGGAGAGCATGATAAGATGTCAATATCTGCACAGGTCAAAACCAGAACATTCTGGTGGTTCATAGGAGGTTATATGAAAAATAAACTAAAAATAATCATGCAAAACAGAATACATATGTTCATTTTTTAATAGATAATATGATAAATATACTATAAGTGCTATTCCATTTCTACAACACCGTGGGTAGGAATGTTTACACACATTTTTATAATAAAAGTAAATGGGACAGGTCTGTTAATATGTATGAACTACAGTTTCTGTAACATTATTTACATCTATAAATGGTTATAACTAAAAACGAAGTTTACAAATTCTAAGGATGAACTCAGAAAGAGCTCCAGCAATGAAGGGGAAACTTCCTAGAAAAAATGACTGATTATATCGTTTCCCTAGCAGCCAGCTGATGCAAGACAAATACTAGTCTGCAGTTCTTTTCCAACAGTTGTCTGTGTCTGAATTTCAAACCCATTTGTATGCTGGTCTTTGTTAGGAGCAGAAAATTCCTCCCGGTTGCCAGGAAAACCTTATTTTGCAGTGATTTGTCTAGTTTTTTGCATTGCACATCCCTCCTGTGCATAAAGGAAGTTAGAAATATTGCAAGTGATCATTTCTGGAGATCGTGATCTCTGACCTTTCTCTGCATTTAACAACAGCTTAAATTCCACATTTTGTTCAGCATAGTATTCACACAAAAGTCTCCTAAATAGGCCTCTACCAGCTGCTATTCAGTGTGTAAGAGCTGCTCCCATTGTAGAAGCCTTTTCTCTTACATTTCATTGTTTTAGGAGTAAAATGTTACTGGTTGTATTTTTAGATTATTTTTTTTTATTCTTTACATCTTTAATGAGAAGTGGAAATGCTAATAGTCTGCCATGCATTTTCTTTCTATGACTTTCTGCCAAGTACAGCTAAATCAACAGTCAAAACACTAACAGTTTTTATGTTAACAATAAGAATAATTTGAATAGTGGTTTGAAAAATGGGATCGTTTCACTAACACTTTAGTTGCCATCTCCCCACCAAACATTTACAAAGAAAGCAGATATTTCTAGCTGTGATAATTTCATATTTTCACAGCCGGTGGCCAAACCCTCCTCTGACTTTAGGAAGCAACAGATTTGTTAGTAGTCTTAAGCTCTAATAATGAAAAGGTTAAGAAGTGCTAAATAACTATATTAAGAATATGATTTAAAATGTAAGATCTAATTTTTCTTCTTCTATCTTATGAACATGATGTTATATATTTGTTATTCAGGCTATAGAGGTTGGACAAAACCAATTTATTATTTACAAAACCAAAAAATGTGCAAAACATCTAAATAGAAGCCTTTTATATTGTATTTGACATTTAAAATGAAGAAAGAAACAGAAATAAATTTCATGAAGCTAGGGGAGACAAAGACATTCTTATTTTCATAGAATCATAGAATGGGTTGGGTTGGAAGGGACCTTAAAGATCATCTAGTTCCAACCCCCCTGCCATGGGCAGGGACACCTTCCACTAGACCAGGTTGCCCAAAGCCCCATCCCACCTGACCTTGAACACTTCCAGGGAGGGGGCATCCTCAGCCTCTCTGGGCAACCTGTTCCAATGCCTCACCACCCTCACAGTGAAGAACTTCTTCCTTACATCTAATCTAAATCTGCCCTCTTTCAGTTCAAAGACATTACCCCTTGTCCTCTCACTACATACCCCTGTAAAAAGTCCCTCTCCAGCTTTCCTGTAGGTCCCCTTTAGGTACTGGAAGGCTGCTATAAGGTCTGCCCAGAGTCTTCTCTTCTTCAGGCTGAACAATCCCAACTCTCTCAGCCTGTCTTCATAGGAGAGGTGCTCCAGCCCTCTGATCATCTTCATGGCCCTCCTCTGGACCTCCTTGAGCAGGTCCATGTCCTTCTTATGTTGGGGGCCCCAGAGCTGGACGCAGTACTGCAGGTGGGGTCTCACGAGAGCAGAGTAGAGCGGGAGAATCACCTCCCTCGACCTGCTGGTCACACTTCTTCTGATGGAGCCCTAAAAAACAAGTTATTTTCCTAAAAAACAGGTTATAAAGTTAAGATGCATGTGTGTGCTGATTTGGGTGGGGATAGAATTAATGTCCCTCCTAGTAGCTAGTATAGGGCTATGTTTGAATTTGTGCTGAAAACAGTGTTGATAACACAGGGATGTTTTCGTTACTGCTGAGCAATGCTTATACAGAGTCAAGGCCTTTTCTGCTTCTCACACCACCCCACCAGGAGTAGGCTAGGGATGCACAAGAAGTTGGGAGGGAACACAGCCAGGACAGCTGATCCCAACTGACCCAAGGGATATTCCATACCATATGATGTCATGCTCAGCATATACAGCTGGGGCAAGAAGAAGAAAGGGGGGGATGTACAAAGTGAAGACATTTGTCTTCCCAAGTCACCGTTAGGTGTGATAGAGCCCTGCTTTCCTGGAGATGGCTGAACACCTGCCTGCCAGCAGGAAGTGGGGAATGAATTCCTCATTTTGCCTTGCTTGCATGTGTGCCTTTTGCTTTCCCTATTAAACTGTCTTTATCTCAGCCCACAAGTTTTCCCACTTTTAATCTTCTGATTCTCTCCCCCATCCCACTCGGGGGGGAGTGAGCGAGTGGCTGGATGGGGCTGAGCTGCCCACTGGGGTTAAACCAGGACCATGTGAAATAGGAGAAGCCTGCATTATATTATTCCTGAATATTAGGTCCTGATTTCCAGGATGAAGAACATAGCCCTCTGACTCACTGTCATGTGACCTCTAAATGGAACACAATAAGAGAAATAGGCCCTGTATTCAGTAAGAACTGTGTATTGCTCCTAAGACTTTGGCCAAAACCCCCAAGAAAATGGTACCTTTAGTGTGGGAACATGGTATGTCACCTGCAACAGTGCATCCTGGATAACCCTCCTATCCCTCTCCCCTGCCCATAACAGCTCAGGCACTAGGCCAAAGCTTTTAGAACCCCTCTGGATCACACACCTGTTCTGGCATGCAGGAGAGGACCAAAAATGATCTTTAAGGTTGTGTATAAAATGAAAGAAGGGAAGGGTATTAACAGCTGCCACTTCCTTTATGCATCTGGATAAGGGCTAGATGTACTAAAATAACTGGAACAGAAATTAATGCATATAAATTCACCTTTTCTGGATCAAGGCAGTATGATAAAAAATTAATCCCTTTTTACGTAAGGCACTGCATATGAGATACCCAATGGGTTTAGATACAGCATTAGGAAGAAATAATCTAATTAATTTGTTTCAGACTTGCCAAATTTCACACAAGCTTGCCTTAAATGAAAAAGCCATATATCACTAACTGTAGATTCTGATTTCATGTTCAGTCCTTCCAGGCAGGAAGAATCACACTTATTTAGGGGCACTTGCATAGCAGTAATAAAGTTAGCTAATCAATTGGCTATTTTGTAAGCAGCGGAGATCGCTACCTTTCCCTTCACCTGAATTAAATTGCTAATGTGCTCTATGCTGACTGTATTGTCTGGGTGCTAGTTATGCTATCAAATCTCCATCATTAGAGGACTTAAAGATGCCTATTTTGTGCATGCAAAGAGACTTTGGAGATCTGTGGCAATGTCTTTAGCTACTTAGTCGTGGAACAGCAAGTGCCTACAAAACACCAGAGGAAAAAACAGTTACCTACAGACAGACACAAAAGAGGTTAGCTGCTTTTTTTATTTTGTTTTTTCTTTTCTGAGTCCTACTGCCAGATGTACAAAATTAAATTCCACTTCAGCACCTAAATATTCCTAGACATGGACCTGAGCAAAATTAGCTGGAATTCTGCGTTCACCATGTCATGAGAATGTTCCACAGCTTGGTGTTTTCAACTTGCTGTGCTGAAATATCCTGTAGAATCTTGTAATTCACATAGAATCTTGTAAATCAGAAAAGGCAAAACTTAAAGTTGAGATGATAGGCATCTATAAAGTCAGAACTTGAAAAGGAAACAATTACTTGCTGTTTCTCTTACTGCAAGCATTAGGAAGTATCAAATTAAATTATAACATAGCAAGTTCTAAACAAACAACAAGAGGATCAGGTTTTTTGCACAGCACAAAGCTAAATTCTGGAATTATTACTACAGGATGTACAAAAATGTAAAAAAAAATTCCAAAAAACAATTAAGTAAAATTATGATCCATCAAAGGACATGGGTGTTGTGTCCAAATTGCTGATATCTAGGGTTGGTCAAACAGAGGAAAGTTTCACAGTGTGCTTTGCCCTGTTCTTACACACTTTGCTAGATTTGTCTACCAGCCATTATTTGAGATGAGATACCACACTGACTGGACCTTTCATCAGCCTAATACGGCTATTCTTATGTTCTAACAAGGGAGTGCAGTTCAGTTCAACCTTGACCCCTTGGCTTCACTGCACGCAAATTCCTTTTTCATGACTACTCACCCAGAACTAGATCCTCCTTATTTCAGACTGAGCCTGCTCACTTCTTAGCAAGATCCATACTTATTTCAAGGACAAATCTCCAAGAACATCCCATCACTGTATAAAATGGAGAGTGAGAAGACATTGCTTGTAATGTGTGTATATGTACTCTTATAAGTATGTGTGTGTGTACATATATATATATTTATGTGCGTGTGTATCAGGAGTTTTCGACACATTTCAAGATGACTTTTAAATTTTTGGTTCTAAGTTATAGAGTCTTAAAAAAAAATCGATTCCAGCTAAGATTGGAGTAATCTTTTTTTCCCTGTGATTTTGCTGTACTTGTTATTTCAGAAGGGATTTTCCATTCTATTTGCGACACTCCAAATGATCTTTGGAGTAAGCAGCAAGGCTATATTTTTTCTTTTTTTTTTTTTCAAATGAGGAGACAATATGTGTGGAGTCATATTATAGAGCTGACAGGTAACATTTTATGAACACTAAATCAATAAGAAAATTATTTGGTAAATTATCTAGTCTTACATATGCCCTTGAAGACTTGTGTTTAGCATATTTAAAAAAGTAATTGACTACATTGTGTCAGCAACCTAATATTCATTTTGTAGGAATTCTTCTTTCTCATCATTCACACTCATATGCATTTTACTCTCTCAAGAAAAGGTGCAGAACATAAATGGACAACAGCATTGGAAACATGACTGCAGTATTTACAAGTGTTTGTCTACTGGAATTAGTGTAGAAATTCCTTGTGTGTTCTCTGCATTGGGATAATGCTGGAAGAAGTGCAAGATCAGCAAGCTAACTTTTTTGCTTCATAATCACACTGGTTTTTAGGTAAAGACAGAGACAATAACAGCCCTGCTTCCTTCACATACTTAGGAGATTAAAAGAGCGATGAACTGTTAGGAATAGTAAAGTTGGAACACCATTAATATAAAGGAATGATAATAGATGTAGAGCCAACTCCTACATTTCTATCCTTGGAACTCCACTTAAATGGAAAGGATTAAAAGCTTGCAAGTGGTGGGACAGAGCTATCTAACCTTGTGTAACATCAGATCCAGAGATAATGCTAATACAGACTAGCAGCACTCCTCTTTGTAAAACCATATCCTTACCTAGAAGCTAGTGCCCATGATGGGCTCTGATAGCCCATGGTACTAAGTCCATTATTACAGTATCCATGTGGGAATATATGATGGATGCTGGTTTTGTTCAAAACTATCAGGTCGGCCCTGCAGTATGCCTAGTTGCGCCAGGGATAGGACACACATTGTATTTTTATTTCAGTCATGGTCATTTTTAGAAACAGATGAAAGTATAGCTCTGCTTACAGGCAAAGCATACTGGGCTTTACCAGTCATGACAGGCAATGTGGAATGCAATTGCACAGGTATGCCGCCCCTTAGTATTTCCCGTTCATTAGTCACCGTAAGTATTAACACCCATGTCTCTTATTTATAAATGTCCTTTCCGATGCACCCCCCACCCTGCTCCCTCTCCCTGATGTTTCTTTTAACAGTCATGCAACACCCTGCAGCTTTGGGCTCTGATGAGGAAGAGTGTGGGATTGTGGAAAGGAATAGCAAAGCTGAGCACTCTCTCAAAGAGTGATGAGTGCAGAAAATAGACATGTTATAAAGTATCAAAATATTTTAGGGTTGTCTAGTATGAAACCATTTTTTTCTGCTGCCAAATACAGGCAAATTATGTTGACCTCACATAAAGTACTGGCAAAAAGCAAATCCTGAAAGTTGGCATGTAATAGCAGTATGCTATGGGCAGCCTGTTCCATTGGGAGACATAAAAATAAATGAGGACATCTATATGGAGGTCAGAACAGCTTAGTGTGATTCAGCACACAAAGAGTAGGAGAGTGCAGAAGGAAAGGCTGGACCTGCTTACTGGGACGGCATACTGCACTCAGGAGTCCTCGGCTAGAAGCATCGTGTGCTGTCTGAGATTCCCCTGAGTTCATTCAAATTAGATGAACACAGAAGCCTGCTTCAGGGAACTTGCCTGTAGCGCATTCTCAGAAAAAAAGACATGAAGCATTAAAACCAGTTATGTTCTTGCTTGACCCTTAATGGCACCTGAGAAAGAAAAGGTATCTTGTAGCATCAGTCTGTGTCTGTGAAGATAAAATAATCAGTCATCATAAAAATAAAGACTGAAGATGTGTGTCAACACCTGTTTTCAATGTATAACTCTGGGCTGCTAGTCTGGTGTTTGGTGTCTCTTCCCACATACACTGTGAGTGTCCAGTATCACAGCCTGTGAGACACTGATTAGTGCATATCATCACATCAGTGACAAACTCAACAGAAGGCAATAAAAATGCCTTGATTGACCAATATTCCATGGAGTCAAGGAGCACCTTTACTGCCTGATCTGTTTCCAGCATTGTCTATGTTGTCCTCTTGTTATTTCCAAACCTCTCTCTGGGAGGTAAAGGTGAAGATATGCTGTCTCAGGCCCATGTGGGCCTGCCTGATAAAAACTTCCAAGAATACCTTACACCAAAAGCAGAAGCATGACCTCATGTCCTCTCTTCCCCCTTCCCGTCTCTGCTGACTGGTGGCTCCACATCCTTGGTCAACACAAAATCCTTTTCTTTTCTCCTTCAATTTCTTTATCTTAAGCTGGTATAAAATGGAGACGATAGAAAATATGGTTTGTTTTTTTCGTGCAAATCACTTGTTATCAGGTAAACTCTAGCTGGGCCTTTGTTGTATTTATGTACATGCCCTTTCATTTTAAATCAGTAATTATGTATTTTTTTTTTAAATTACATTACTTTATCTACCACATCTGCACTGTAAAGCAGAAGAAAGTCAGGCAGCCAGGGAGTAGTTGAACAAGTTTTCCACAGGTAAAATACACTTCTGGTACAGATAACAGTAGAAGCCAGGACTATGTTCCTAATCCTACACTTGATTTATTAAGTCAAATCTTCTTGACATTTATTTTCTTATTTGTGTTAGGCACAAGAAGAAGAGATTTACTCTGCTGTTATTAAGTGCACAGCAAAACACAATTGTTTATTTTGAATTTTTCTTAGTTGAACCTCAAGAAAGGGATATTAGTCTTTTCAACCATATAGCAAGAGCAACAGAGAGATGTAGTTTCACCAAGAGTTGAAAATGTCTTCTATTTTAATCACAGTCATTTATTCCTATCCATAAAAATGATGGACATAATATAAATTAAGGAAACTAACTAACTAACTAAGTAAATAAAGTAGTTGTTTTGAGGTGGGGGGAGAGAGAGAGAGAGACAACACTACTGCCTGTATTTCAATTACAGGAAAAGCATAATGATTCCCTTGTTGTGTGTACATGCAACTAAGAATTCCTGATGCTTTGCTCCTCCCACTTCCTTCTCTGCTTTAACACTAAATTAGTCATAATAACACAATAACAATAATTA